>NC_069505.1:373825088-374125088 GCF_027579735.1 Bombina bombina
TAAAATCCACTGCTGTTCCCACACAGGACTGAGGAGTAACAGAAAACTTCAGTTGGGGAGAACAGTTTGCAGGGTGGTCTGCAATAAGGTATGTTCAGTCATTTATTTCTAGACAAGACTGAGATAATGCTAGAAGAGACTGACAATATCCCCATGAGGGGAGGGTAAGCTATGTTCACAGACTTAGTTAGGAATTGACTGCTTACATAATAGGGCTAATATACTGGTTGACACTTATTCAGGGCAATTTGTTTGTCTAAGGAAAAATCGTTTTGCAAGACACTTTGAAAGCCCTTTTGGGTTTTTTCTGGGGTTATTACCACATGGCTGTTTTTTAGTCACTTAGGAGTGATTTACTAGGCCTCACAGCTCCAGAGTAGAGTGGGAGGGGCCTAATTTCGAGCCTCAGATGCGCACTTAGAATTGCAGATAAGTTCATGCTGTTTCACATGGAAGGTCCTGCTGATGTTTGAGGGCCTAAAAGAAGCTATATTCCCCCAAATCTGATCCCTAAGGGAAGGTAGGGCCACAGCAAGGCTGTGGCAAGGTGCTGTAGTGATTTAACCAGGTGTTGGCTTTAGGCTGCTCCGGTTTGGGCATTAAGGGGTTAATGGTTTTGAAACTTGGGGTGCAGTCTTATTAAGGCTTTAGCTACATACTGTGAAAATTTCAGAAAGATTGCTGCATTTTTCACCGTTTTGTAAAATTGTGTGCTCTTTTTATTTCTTAAAGGCACAGTAACGTTTTTTTCAAATTGTGTTTTTTATTTGATTAAAGTGATTCCAAGCCTGTATGTGTACTCTACTAGTCTGTTAAACATGTCTGACACTAAGGAAAATCCTTGTTCAATGTGTTTAGAAGCCATGGTGGAACCCCCTCTCAGAATGTATCCCACTTGTACTGATATGTCTATACACTTTAAAGATCATATTGTTGCACTTAAGAATGTGGCCCAAGATGATTCTCAGACTGAAGGTAACGAGGGTAACCCGTCTGCCTCTCCCCATGTGTCACAACCAGTTACGCCCGCGCAAGCGACGCCTAGTACCTGTAGTGCGTCTAACCCTTTTACATTACAAGACTTAGCGGCAGTCATGGATAATTCTCTTACAGCCTTCTTATATAAACTGCCCGTGTAACCTGCAAAGCATGATAGCTCCGTTTTAAGAACAGATTATGAGCATTCTGAAGCTTTGGTAGCCGTATCCGATATACCCTCACAACGCTCTGAAGTGGGAGCAAGGGATTTGATGTCTGAGGGAGAAGTCTCTGATTCAGGAAGGGTTCCTCCCCAGACAGATTCAGATACATTGGCTTTTAAATTTAAACTAGAACACCTCCGTGTTTTACTTAGGGAGGTATTAGCTACTCTGGATGACTGTGACCCTTTGGTGATCCCAGAGAAATTGTGTAAAATGGATAAGTACCTAGAGGTCCCTGTTTACACGGATGCGTTTCCGGTCCCTAAGAGGATTGTGGATATCGTTACTAGGGAGTGGGATAGGCCAGGTGTCCCTTTTGTCCTCCCTCCTGTTTTTAAGAAAATGTTCCCCATATCTGACCCCATGCGGGACTTGTGGCAGACGGTCCCTAAGGTGGAGGGGGCTGTTTCTACACTAGCTAAACGCGCAACCATACCAATTGAAGACAGTTGTGCTTTTAAAGACCCTATGGATAAAAAATTAGAGGGTTTACTTAAGAAAATTTTTGTTCAACAAGGTTTTCTTCTCCAACCTATTGCCTACATTATTCATGTAATTACTGCAGCTGCTTTCTGGTTTGAGGCGCTGGAAGACTCGCTCCAGATGGATAGAATTAAGGCTCTAAAGCTAGCTAATTCTTTTATCACTGACGCCGCTTTCCAAATAGCTAAGTTAGCAGCGAAAAATTCAGGTTGCGCCATTTTGGCGCGCAGGGCGCTATGGCTAAAGTCCTGGTCGGCCGATGTGTCGTCTAAATCCAAGCTTTTGAACATTCCTTTCAAAGGGAAGACCCTATTCGGGCCTGAATTGAAAGAGATTATTTCAGATATCACCGGGGGAAAAGGCCATGCTCTCCCTCAGGACAAAGCCTTTAAAACAAAGAACAAAGCTAATTTTCGTTCCTTTCGCAATTTCAGGAACGGCCCCTGATCTAGTAGGGGGCAGACTCTCTCTCTTTGCTCAGGCCTGGGCAAGAGATGTACACGATCCTTGGGCATTAAAGATTGTAGCCCAGGGATACCTTCTAGAATTCAAGGACTCTCCTCCAAGGGGAAGGTTCCACATTTCTCGTCTGTCTACAGATCAGACAAAGATAGAGACGTTTTTACGCTGTGTAGAAGATCTACATACAATGGGAGTGATCCACCCAGTTCCAATTGCAGAACAAGGACTGGGGTTTTACTCAAACCTGTTTGTGGTTCCCAAAAAAGAACGAACTTTCAGACCAATCCTGGATCTCAAAATTCTAAACAAATTCCTCAGAGTCCCATCATTCAAGATGGAGACCATTCGGACAATCTTACCAATGATCCAGGAGGGTCAATATATGACTACCGTGGATCTAAAGGATGCGTATCTGCACATTCCTATCCACAAAGATCATCACCAGTTTCTCAGGTTCGCCTTTCTGGACAAGCATTTTCAGTTTGTGGCTCTTCCTTTCAGGTTGGCCACTGCTCCCAGAATTTTCACAAAGGTGCTAGGGTCCCTCCTGGTGGTTCTAAGACCACGGGGCATAGCAGTGGCGCCTTACCTAGACGACATCTTAATTGAGGCGTCAACTTTTCAAAGAACCAAGTCTCATGGGTGGAAGATGAACATCAAAAAGAGTTCTCTCTCCCCCCTCACAAGAGTTCCATTCCTAGGAACCCTGATAGACTCGGTAGAAATGAAAATATTTCTGACGGAGGTCAGAAAGCTAAAACTCTTAACTACTTGCCGAGCTCTTTATTCCATTCCTCGGCTATCTGTGGCTCAGTGCATGGAGACAATCGGACTAATGGTTGCGGCAATGGACATAGTCCTTTTTGCTCGGATACACCTCAGACCACTGCAACTATGCATGCTCAAACAGTGGAATGGGGATTATGCAGATTTGTCTCCTCAAATTCAGTTGGACTGGAGACCAGAGATTCTCTTCTCTGGTGGTTGTCTCAGGATCACCTGTCTCAAGGAATATGTTTCCGCAGGCCAGAGTGGATCATCGTAACGACCAACGCCAGTCTGTTAGGCTGGGGTGCGGTCTGGGACTCCCTGAAAGCTCAGGGCTTATGGTCTCGGGAAGAAACTCTTCTCTCGATAAACATTCTGGAACTGAGGGCGATATTCAACGCTCTTCAGGCATGGCCTCAACTAGCGGCGGCCAAATTCATTAGATTTCAGTCGGACAACATCACGACTGTAGCTTACGTCAATCATCAGGGGGGAACAAAGAGTTCCCTAGCGATGACGGAAGTAACCAAAATAATCAGGTGGGCGGAGGATCACTCCTGCCAATTCACATCCCAGGAGTAGACAACTGGGAGGAGGATTTTCTAAGTCGTCAGACTTTTCACCCGGGGGAGTGGGAACTCCACCCGGAGGTATTTGCCCAGCTGACTCAGCTATGGGGCACCCCAGAGTTGGATCTGATGGCGTCCCGTCAGAACACGAAACTTCCTCTCTACGGGTCCAGGTCCCGGGATCCCAAGGCGGTATTGATAGATGCTCTAGCAGCGCCTTGGTCCTTCAATCTGGCTTATGTTTTTCCACCGTTTCCTCTCCTCCCGCGTCTGGTTGCCAGAATCAAGCAGTAGAAGGCTTCTGTGATTCTGATAGCACCTGCGTGGCCACGCAGGACTTGGTATGCAGACCTAGTGGACATGTCATCTGTCCCACCATGGACACTGCCAATGAGGCAGGATCTTCTAATACAGGGTCCGTTCAAGCATCCAAATTTAGTTTCTCTACGTCTGACTGCTTGGAGATTGAACGCTTAATTCTATCAAAGCGTGGGTTCTCTGAGTCAGTTATAGATACTCTGATTCAGGCTAGAAAGCCTGTCACCAGGAAAATCTACTATAAGATATGGCGGAAATATCTTTGTTGGTGTGAATCCAAGGGTTACTCATGGAGTAAGATTAGGATTCCCAGGATATTGTCCTTTCTCCAAGAAGGACTGGAGAAAGGATTGTCAGCTAGTTCCTTAAAAGGACAAATATCTGCTTTGTCTATCCTGTTACACAAGCGTCTGGCAGAGGTACCAGACGTTCAAGCGTTTACTCAGGCTTTAGTCAGAATCAAGCCTATCTATAAACCTGTGGCTCCGCTATGGAGATTGAATCTAGTTCTTTCAGTTCTTCAAGGGGTTCCGTTTGAACCTTTACATTCCATAGACATTAAGTTGTTATCTTGGAAAGTTTTGTTTTTGATAGCTATCTCTTCAGCTCGAAGAGTTTCAGAATTATCTGCCTTACAGTGTGATTCACCTTACCTGGTGTTCCACGCAGATAAGGTAGTTTTGCGTACCAAGCCTGGTTTTCTTCCTAAAGTTGTTTCTAACAAAAATATTAACCAGGAAATAGTTGTTCCTTCTCTGTGTCCTAATCCATCTTCGTAGAAGGAACGTCTATTACACAATCTTGATGTAGTTCGTGCTTTAATGTTCTATTTACAAGCAACTAAGGATTTCAGACAAACATCTTCCTTGTTTGTTATCTATTCTGGTAAGAGGAGAGGTCAGAAAGCGACTGCTACCTCTCTTTCCTTTTGGCTGAAAAGCATCATCCGTTTGGCCTATGAGACTGCTGGCCAGCAGCCTCCTGAAAGAATTACTGCTCATTCTACCAGAGCAGTGGCTTCCACATGGGCTTTCAAAAATGAGGCTTCTGTTGAACAGATTTGTAAGGCAGCGACTTGGTCTTCACTGCATACTTTTGCCAAATTTTACAAATTCGATACTTTTGCTTCTTCGGAGGCTATTTTTGGGAGAAAGGTTTTGCAAGCAGTGGTGCCTTCCGTTTAAGGTACCTGTCTTGTTCCCTCCCTTCATCCGTGACCTAAAGCTTTGGTATTGGTATCCCACAAGTAAAGGATGAATACGTGTACTGGATACACCTTGCAAGAGAAAACAGAATTGATGCTTACCTGATAAATTACTTTCTCTTGCGGTGTATCCAGTCCACGGCCCGCCCTGGCAATTAAGTCAGGTAAAAATGTTTTGTTTAAACTACAGTCACCACTGCACCCTATGGTTTCTCCTTTTTCTTCCTAACCTTTGGTCGAATGACTGGGGGGGTGGAGCTAGAGGGGGAGCTATATGGACAGCTTTGCTGTGTGCTCTCTTTGCTACTTCCTGTAGGGAATGAGAATATCCCACAAGTAAAGGATGAATCCGTGGACTGGATACACCGCAAGAGAAAGTAATTTATCAGGTAAGCATATATTCTGTTTTCCAAGACCTTCAATTAATCTATACCACCCAATCTACACCTTCTAACCATGGATCCAAAGCTCTTTGGTTACTATTATCCTAAGAAATATTTTATCTAAACTAAGTAACACCTAGATCAAAACATCATCTAGATGAAATTACCCCAAGAGATATATCTGATTAACCCCCTGGTAGCTAGTGTATTAAACCTTCTGATCCACTGGGCTTCTTTTTTTAAAAGTAAGTTCTGTCTCTCACCACATCTTCTTAGGGGAGGTACCCCATCCACAATCTGGAACCTTAGTTGGCATTTGTTATGTGATGCCATAGTAAAATTATACCGGGGCATCTTCATCCAAGTTGGCAACAGCTGCTTTATGCTGTTGAATCCTGTCCTTGGCACACTGGGTCACTTCTTCCACGTATGCCATTGCACATGGGCATTTAATAATATATATAACTTATTTAGAATTACATGTAAAAGTACATCTACTGTAATTGGAATTTTTTTTGCCAGTATGTGGATGTGTTACAAACTCCCCATATTGTAATGAGTGGCATTGTGCAGAATTTGTAGAGGGGAAACACCTTTTTTTTTTTTTGATTTGCAGGGAAGGGGGACAGTTGGTTGAATTCAAATATCTGCCCTCACTAATTGATCCCTAAGGTTCCATGTTCCTCTTATATGAAAATAAAGGGGGATCTATGAAAGCTTCTGCAACTTGTGCATCTTTCCTAAGTAAATGCCAGTGTTACAAAATATTACACATTTTCTTACTGTAAAGCCCATATTGTGTAACAAAAGGGACTGGAAGTTTCTTAGGTTCATGTGGTTTCTTGTGTAAAAGGCTACCTCTTTCTATCCTGTTAACCCTGTCTAAGGATTGGGTAGTAGTTGATATGGGTACGCTCTTTCCCTAAATTTCCCTATCATCTCATCTAATCTTTGTTGGCATATGGGTCATTTACAATCCTTTTAGCCCCTTGTAGTTGACTATATGGAAGACTCCTACTCATTGCTGGTGGGTGAAAGCTGTCATAATATAGAAGATTATTTCTTTTGCAAGATGTACCGAGTCCACGGATTCATCCTAACTTGTGGGATAGTGTCCTTCCTGACAGGAAGAGAGCACCACAGCAGAGCAGTCTATATAGCTCCCCCCTTAACTCCACCCCCCAGTCATTCTCTTTGCTGGCTCTAAGCAGGAAGGGTAAAGAGAAGAGGTGTTAAACTGTTAGTTTTATTTTATCTTCAATCATCTTCTTTGTTTGTTGTCTATGCTGGAAAGCGTAGAGGTCAAAAGGCTACGGCTACCTCTCTTTCCTTTTGGCTGAAAAGCATCATCCGTTTGGCTTATGAGACTGCTGGACAGCAGCCTCCTGAAAGAATTACAGCTCACTCCAGTAGAGCGGTGGCTTCCAAAAATGTTGCTTCTGTTGAACAGATTTGTAAGGCTGCGACTTGGTCTTCACTTCATACCTTTTCCAAATTTTACAAATTTGATACTTTTGCTTCTTCGGAGGCTATTTTTGGGAGAAAGGTTTTGCAAGCAGGGGTGCCTTCCGTTTAGGTTCCTGTCTTGTCCCTCCCTTCATCCGTGTCCTAAAGCTTTGGTATTGGTATCCCACAAGTTAGGATGAATCCGTGGACTCGGTACATCTTGCAAAAGAAAACAGAATTTATGCTTACCTGATAAATTTCTTTCTTTTGCGATGTACCGAGTCCACGGCCCGCCCTGTCTTTTCAAGACAGATAGTATTTTTTATGTAAACTTCAGTCACCTCTGCACCTTATAGTTTCTCCTTTTCTTCCTTGGCCTTGGTGCTCTCTTTGCTACTTCCTGTCAGGAAGGACAATATCCCACAAGTTAGGATGAATCCATGGACTCGGTACATCGCAAAATAAAGAAATTTATCAGGTAAGCATAAATTCTGTTTTCTATCTGTCTCTATAAAGAGAATAGATCTCAATCCAATTAATTCTCCCTCTTAATCACCATAGTATCCAAAAAGCTGATCCTTCGCACACTAGATTCCATAGTAAACTGCAAATGGTTGGAGGCTTGATTTAAATTTTGAACAAAATCCTGTAATTATTGCTCTTCTCGTGTCCAAATTAAAAAAAGATTATCTATATAGTGATACCAGCATAATATAGATGAAGCAAATTATTAATCTACATATACAGTTTCCTCTTCAAATTTCCCTAAAAACAAATTTGCATATGTAGGGGCTTCATTTGAGCCCATTGCTTTTCCTTTTTTTCTGTACATAGAATGTGTCTTCAAACAGGAAAAAAAAATTCATATAAAATAATCTCAAACAGATCTCTAATTAATCTACTTTCAGATGGTGTATATAGGCCTTCCCTATCCAAAATATAAAAAACACTTCTAGATCATGAGGAATCACCATTTATATAAGCTAGTAATTTCCATAGTTACCAAGATACAGTTAGAAGGGACCCTTCAATATTGTTTAAAAAGTCTGTTGTATCCTGTAAATAGGACTCAACACCTCTTAATAGTTGTCTAATTAGACGATGCAAAAGAAATTGCTAATGGATGGTTGAAAAAGGGAATCCATCCCTGCCTCACTTGGTCGGCTTCGGGGATCTTCTAGATATTTATGAATCTTTGGAAGGATATAAAATACAGAAAGAAACAGATTTGTCTTTTTCAAAAAAGTTGCCTGTTTCTGTAGCTATCTTTTGTTGGATTCTAATTGTGGGATCAAAGTGAATACTTTTATAATTAACTACATCTGAAAATAAAATGCCCTTCTATATTTGTCACACCCCATGATCACCAGGGCTCCACCTTTATTGTCAGGCTTCAATATTTTTTCTTTATCTTGCTGAACATCTCTTTAAGGGGACAATTGAATCTGTGACCACTTGTTTGGTTCTTTTGAACAGACATTTCTAAAAAAAAATTGTGATGACTTGGTTTCCCCTTGGGGATTTGTTTAGCCTATGCTTGTGGATACGTATGTGGCTGGACGGTTTGAGCGAATAAGTCTCTTTATTGGAGTTTGTCATCTGCATTTCCTTAAAGGGACATTGTAGTGAAAAAACTGCATACTCAGATTCTTTAAAGCATGTATTTTTTTTGTACTTGCAAAATGGTTAAACATGTAGCTAAAGTCCCACTCAGGAGCCACGGCTCCAAACTCCAGTTTCATGCATTTATCACTGGAGATTGAGCTACCAGTTGATTTCGGCTAAGGCCCAGCAGTTCTCTGCAGTTCCAGAGCAGGACTTTATATATGCTTTTAGTACTTTCTTTCATGTAATTAGCAAGAGTCCATGAGCTAGTGACGTATGGGATATACATTCCCACCAGGAGGGGCAAAGTTTCCCAAACCTCAAAATGCCTATAAATACACCCCTCACCACACCCACAATTCAGTTTTACAAACTTTGCCTCCGATGGAGGTGGTGAAGTAAGTTTGTGCTAGATTCTACGTTGATATGCGCTCCGCAGCAAGTTGGAGCCCGGTTTTCCTCTCAGCGTGCAGTGAATGTCAGAGGGATGTGAGGAGAGTATTGCCTATTTGAATGCAGTGATCTCCTTCTAAGGGGTCTATTTCATAGGTTCTCTGTTATCAGTCGTAGAGATTCATCTCTTACCTCCCTTTTCAGATCGACGATATACTCTTATATATACCATTACCTCTGCTGATTCTCGTTTCAGTACTGGTTTGGCTATCTGCTATATGTAGATGAGTGTCCTGGGGTAAGTAAGTCTTATTTTCTGTGACACTCCTAGCTATGGTTGGGCACTTTGTTTATAAAGTTCTAAATATATGTATTCAAACATTTATTTGCCTTGACTCAGAATGTTCAACTTTCCTTATTTTCAGACAGTCAGTTTCATATTTGGGATAATGCATTTTAATTTAACATTTTTCTTACCTTAAAATTTGACTTTTTCCCTGTGGGCTGTTAGGCTCGCGGGGGCTGAAAATGCTTCATTTTATTGCGTCATTCTTGGCGCGGACTTTTTTGGTGCAAAAATTCTATTTCCGTTTCCGGCGTCATACGTGTCGCCGGAAGTTGCGTCATTTTTTGACGTTATTTTGCGCCAAAAATGTCGGCGATCCGGATGTGGCGTCATTTTTGGCACCAAAAAGCATTTAGGCGCCAAATAATGTGGGCGTCTTATTTGGCACGAAAAAATATGGGCGTCACTTTTGTCTCCACATTATTTAAGTCTCATTTTTTATTGCTTCTGGTTGCTAGAAGCTTGTTCTTTGGCATTTTTTCCCATTCCTGAAACTGTCATTTAAGGAATTTGATCAATTTTGCTTTATATATATGTTGTTTTTTCTCTTACATATTGCAAGATGTCTCACGTTGCATCTGAGTCAGAAGATACTACAGGAAAATCGCTGTCAAGTGCTGAATCTACCAAAGCTAAGTGTATCTGCTGTAAACTTTTGGTAGCTATTCCTCCAGCTGTTGTTTGTATTGATTGTCATGACAAACTTGTTAAAGCAGATAATATTTCCTTTAGTAAAGTACCATTGCCTGTTGCAGTTCCTTCAACATCTAAGGTGCAGAATGTTCCTGATAATATAAGAGATTTTGTTTCTGAATCCATAAAGAAGGCTATGTCTGTTATTTCTCCTTCTAGTAAACGTAAAAAATCTTTTAAAACTTCTCTCCCTACAGATGAATTTTTAAATGAACATCATCATTCTGATTCTGATGATTCCTCTGGTTCAGAGGATTCTGTCTCAGAGGTTGATGCTGATAAATCTTCATATTTATTTAAAATGGAATTTATTCGTTCTTTACTTAAAGAAGTACTAATTGCTTTAGAAATAGAGGATTCTGGTCCTCTTGATACTAATTCTAAACGTTTAGATAAGGTATTTAAAGCTCCTGTGGTTATTCCAGAAGTTTTTCCTGTTCCTAATGCTATTTCTGCAGTAATTTCCAAAGAATGGGATAATTTGGGTAATTCATTTACTCCTTCTAAACGTTTTAAGCAATTATATCCTGTGCCGTCTGACAGATTAGAATTTTGGGACAAGATCCCTAAAGTTGATGGGGCTATTTCTACCCTTGCTAAACGTACTACTATTCCTACGTCAGATGGTACTTCGTTTAAGGATCCTCTAGATAGGAAAATTGAGTCCTTTCTAAGAAAAGCTTATCTGTGTTCAGGTAATCTTCTTAGACCTGCTATATCTTTGGCTGATGTTGCTGCAGCTTCAACTTTTTGGTTGGAAACTTTAGCGCAACAAGTAACACATCGTGATTCTCATGATATTATTATTCTTCTTCAGCATGCTAATAATTTTATCTGTGATGCCATTTTTGATATTATCAGAGTTGATGTCAGGTTTATGTCTCTAGCTATTTTAGCTAGAAGAGCTTTATGGCTTAAAACTTGGAATGCTGATATGGCTTCTAAATCAACTTTACTTTCCATTTCTTTCCAGGGTAACAAATTATTTGGTTCTCAGTTGGATTCCATTATTTCAACTGTTACTGGTGGGAAAGGAACTTTTTTACCACAGGATAAAAAATCTAAAGGTAAAAACAGGGCTAATAATCGTTTTCGTTCCTTTCGTTTCAACAAAGAACAAAAGCCTGATCCTTCATCCTCAGGAGCAGTTTCAGTTTGGAGACCATCTCCAGTCTGGAATAAATCAAAGCCAGCTAGAAAGGCAAAGCCTGCTTCTAAGTCCACATGAAGGTGCGGCCCTCATTCCAGCTCAGCTGGTAGGGGGCAGGTTACGTTTTTTCAAGGAAATTTGGATCAATTCTGTTCACAATCTTTGGATTCAGAGCATTGTTTCAGAAGGGTACAGAATTGGTTTCAAGTTGAGACCTCCTGCAAAGAGATTTTTTCTTTCCCGTGTCCCAGTAAATCCAGTAAAAGCTCAAGCATTTCTGAAATGTGTTTCAGATCTAGAGTTGACTGGAGTAATTATGCCAGTTCCAGTTCCGGAACAGGGGATGGGGTTTTATTCAAATCTCTTCATTGTACCAAAGAAGGAGAATTCTTTCAGACCAGTTCTGGATCTAAAAATATTGAATCGTTATGTAAGGATACCAACGTTCAAGATGGTAACTGTAAGGACTATCTTACCTTTTGTTCAGCAAGGGAATTATATGTCCACAATAGATTTACAGGATGCATATCTGCATATTCCGATTCATCCAGATCATTATCAGTTCCTGAGATTCTCGTTTCTGGACAAGCATTACCAGTTTGTGGCTCTGCCGTTTGGCCTAGCTACAGCTCCAAGAATTTTTACAAAGGTTCTCGGTGCCCTGCTGTCTGTAATCAGAGAACAGGGTATTGTGGTATTTCCTTATTTGGACGATATCTTGGTACTTGCTCAGTCTTTACATTTAGCAGAATCTCATACGAATCGACTTGTGTTGTTTCTTCAAGATCATGGTTGGAGGATCAATTTACCAAAAAGTTCTTTGATTCCTCAGACAAGGGTAACCTTTCTGGGTTTCCAGATGGATTCAGTGTCCATAACTCTGTCTTTAACAGACCAGAGACGTCTAAAGTTGATTACAGCTTGTCGAAACCTTCAGTCACAATCATTCCCTTCGGTAGCCTTATGCATGGAAATTCTAGGTCTTATGACTGCTGCATCGGACGCTATCCCCTTTGCTCGTTTTCACATGCGACCTCTTCAGCTCTGTATGCTGAAGCAATGGTGCAAGGATTACACGAAGATATCTCAATTAATATCTTTAAAACCGATTGTTCGACACTCTCTAACATGGTGGACAGATCACCATCGTTTAATTCAGGGGGCTTCTTTTGTGCTTCCGACCTGGACTGTAATTTCAACAGATGCAAGTCTCACAGGTTGGGGAGCTGTGTGGGGATCTCTGACGGCACAAGGAGTTTGGGAATCTCAGGAGGTGAGATTACCGATCAATATTTTGGAACTCCGTGCAATTTTCAGAGCTCTTCAGTTTTGGCCTCTTCTGAAGAGAGAATCGTTCATTTGTTTTCAGACAGACAATGTCACAACTGTGGCATACATCAATCATCAAGGAGGGACTCACAGTCCTCTGGCTATGAAAGAAGTATCTCGAATTTTGGTTTGGGCGGAATCCAGCTCCTGTCTAATCTCTGCGGTTCATATCCCAGGTGTAGACAATTGGGAAGCGGATTATCTCAGTCGCCAAACGTTGCATCCGGGCGAATGGTCTCTTCACCCAGAGGTATTTCTTCAGATTGTTCAAATGTGGGAACTTCCAGAAATAGATCTGATGGCGTCTCATCTAAACAAGAAACTTCCCAGGTATCTGTCCAGATCCCGGGATCCTCCGGCGGAGGCAGTGGATGCATTATCACTTCCTTGGAAGTATCATCCAGCCTATATCTTTCCTCCTCTAGTTCTTCTTCCAAGAGTAATCTCCAAGATTCTGAAGGAATGCTCGTTTGTTCTGCTGGTAGCTCCGGCATGGCCTCACAGGTTTTGGTATGCGGATCTTGTCCGGATGGCCTCTTGCCAACCGTGGACTCTTCCGTTAAGACCAGACCTTCTGTCACAAGGTCCTTTTTTCCATCAGGATCTGAAATCCTTAAATTTAAAGGTATGGAGATTGAACGCTTGATTCTTGGTCAAAGAGGTTTCTCTGACTCTGTGATTAATACTATGTTACAGGCTCGTAAATCTGTATCTCGAGAGATATATTATAGAGTCTGGAAGACTTATATTTCTTGGTGTCTTTCTCATCATTTTTCCTGGCATTCTTTTAGAATACCGAGAATTTTACAGTTCCTTCAGGATGGTTTAGATAAGGGTTTGTCCGCAAGTTCTTTGAAAGGACAAATCTCTGCTCTTTCTGTTCTTTTTCACAGAAAGATTGCTATTCTTCCTGATATTCATTGTTTTGTACAAGCTTTGGTTCGTATAAAACCTGTCATTAAGTCAATTTCTCCTCCTTGGAGTTTGAATTTGGTTCTGGGAGCTCTTCAAGCTCCTCCGTTTGAACCTATGCATTCATTGGACATTAAATTACTTTCTTGGAAAGTTTTGTTCCTTTTGGCCATCTCTTCTGCCAGAAGAGTTTCTGAATTATCTGCTCTTTCTTGTGAGTCTCCTTTTCTGATTTTTTTTTTTTTTTTTTTTTTTTTTTTTAAAACTTTTTATTGAGGTTATATTTGAACATACAATCTTTCAGTAGTAAAAATAACGACAATGTTCACATGTGATAATGCATGAAAGATACATACATAAGTGTAGGGTTCAACAAGTACAGACAAAAACAGAATGAGAATACAGATTTCCCCCTACAGGAGAATCCTCGTTTTTACAGAGGTCACCTTTTGGAACTCCTTTTCTGATTTTTTATCAGGATAAGGCGGTGTTGCGAACTTCTTTTGAATTTTTACCTAAAGTTGTGAATTCCAACAACATTAGTAGAGAAATTGTGGTTCCTTCATTATGTCCTAATCCTAAGAATTCTAAGGAGAAATCGTTGCATTCTTTGGATGTTGTTAGAGCTTTGAAATGTTATGTTGAAGCTACGAAATCTTTTCGTAAGACTTCTAGTCTATTTGTTATCTTTTCCGGTTCTAGAAAAGGCCAGAAAGCTTCTGCCATTTCTTTGGCATCTTGGTTGAAATCTTTAATTCATCTTGCCTATGTTGAGTCGGGTAAAACTCCGCCTCAGAGAATTACAGCTCATTCTACTAGGTCAGTTTCTACTTCCTGGGCGTTTAGGAATGAAGCTTCGGTTGACCAGATCTGCAAAGCAGCAACTTGGTCCTCTTTGCATACTTTTACTAAATTCTACCATTTTGATGTATTTTCTTCTTCTGAAGCAGTTTTTGGTAGAAAAGTACTTCAGGCAGCGGTTTCAGTTTGAATCTTCTGCTTATGTTTTTCGTTAAACTTTATTTTGGGTGTGGATTATTTTCAGCAGGAATTGGCTGTCTTTATTTTATCCCTCCCTCTCTAGTGACTCTTGTGTGGAAAGATCCACATCTTGGGTAGTCATTATCCCATACGTCACTAGCTCATGGACTCTTGCTAATTACATGAAAGAAAACATAATTTATGTAAGAACTTACCTGATAAATTCATTTCTTTCATATTAGCAAGAGTCCATGAGGCCCGCCCTTTTTTTGTGGTGGTTATGATTTTGTATAAAGCACAATTATTCCAATTCCTTATTTTATATGCTTTCGCACTTTTTTATCACCCCACTTCTTGGCTATTCGTTAAACTGAATTGTGGGTGTGGTGAGGGGTGTATTTATAGGCATTTTGAGGTTTGGGAAACTTTGCCCCTCCTGGTGGGAATGTATATCCCATACGTCACTAGCTCATGGACTCTTGCTAATATGAAAGAAATGAATTTATCAGGTAAGTTCTTACATAAATTATGTTTTTTGGAGGATAAACAAATATAAGCTCATTTAATAAGCTGTAAGTGGACAAGGTTCTTAGCAGACGTGCATTTCTCATTGTAAATGTTCAACACACTAAGATCTAGATTTGCACACATCTTATTGCACTTTAACAACAATAAATCCATTTCTGAAAAGAGCCGAATACCACAAGCGGACGTCTTCTTCCACATTCGGATCCTAACGAAGGATCCAAATTAACGTCTGGTTCTTATGACCGCTACTTCTTAAATTACTGTTGCTGTCTTTCATGAGTGTCAGAAGCTGCCCTCTCAATTCTTGCGTTGTTTAATAATAAGATTACTTAAATGTCAGAGTATCTTATATGCTTTGAATTACAGAAGTTATTTCTAATATGCAAAATGTTTACAATATGCTCTTTGGAATGCATGGCATATACAGGACCATCTCATCTGGAATTCTGCCTGTTGCCATGGATACAATTTGGTAACCATTATGGTGTCTGTGCAACAGGTACAAAAGAGAGAGAGAAGTTTGACAGTACCCAGCACTCACATAACACTATATATAGTAACAATATGAAATGAAAACCGGATTAATGTCAAGAACTGGTTATTAAAACGTAACTTTCTTTCATGTAATTAGCAAGAGTCCATGAGCTAGTGACGTATGGGATATACATTCCTACCAGGAGGGGCAAAGTTTCCCAAACCTTAAAATGCCTATAAATACACCCCTCACCACATCCACAAATCAGATTTTACAAACTTTGCCTCCCATGGAGGTGGTGAAGTAAGTTTGTGCTAGATTCTTCGTTGATATGCGCTTCTCAGCAGGCTGGAGCCCGGTTTTCCTCTCAGTGTGCAGTGAATGTCAGAGGGATTTGAAGAGAGTATTGCCTATTTGAATTCAATGATCTCCTTCTACGGGGTCTATTTCATAGGTTCTCTGTTATCGGTCGTAGAGATTCATCTCTTACCTCCCTTTTCAGATCGACGATATACTCTTATATATACCATTACCTCTACTGATTCTCGTTTCAGTACTGGTTTGGCTTTCTACTACATGTAGATGAGTGTCCTGGGGTAAGTAAGTCTTATTTTTGTGACACTCTAAGCTATGGTTGGGCACTTTTATATAAAGTTCTAAATATATGTGTTTAAACATTTATTTGCCTTGATTCAGGATGTTCAGCATTCCTTATTTCAGACAGTCAGTTTCATTATTTGGGATAATGCATTTGAATAATCAATTTTTTCTTACCTTAAAAATTTGACTTTTTCTCCTGTGGGCTGTTAGGCTCGCGGGGGCTGAAAATGCTTCATTTTATTGCGTCATTCTTGGCGCGGACTTTTTTGGCGCAAACATTTTCATGTTATTTCTGGCGTCATACTTGTCGCCGGAAGTTGCGTCATTTTTTTGACGTTTTTGCGCCAAAAATGTCGGCGTTACCGGATGTGGCGTCATTTTTGGCGCTAAAAGCATTAAGGCGCCAAATAATGTGGGCGTCTTTTTTGGCGCTAAAAAATATGGGCGTCATTATCGTCTCCACATTATTTAAGTCTCATTGTTTATTTGCTTCTGGTTGCTAGAAGCTTGTTCATTGGCATTTTTTCCCATTCCTGAAACTGTCATTTAAGGAATTTGATCAATTTTGCTTTATATGTTGTTTTTTCTATTACATATTGCAAGATGTCTCAGATTGACCCTGAATCAGAAGATACTTCTGGAAAATCGCTGCCTGATGCTGGATCTACCAAAGTTAAGTGTATTTGCTGTAAACTTGTGGTATCGGCTGTTGTTTGTAATGAATGTCATGACAAACTTGTTAATGCAGATAATATTTCCTTTAGTAATGTTCCATTACCTGTTGCTGTTCCATCAACATCTAATACTCAGAGTGTTCCTGTTAACATAAGAGATTTTGTTTCTAAATCCATTAAGAAGGCTATGTCTGTTATTCCTCCTTCTAGTAAACGTAAAAGGTCTTTTAAAACTTCTCTTTTTTCAGATGAATTTTTAAATGAACATCATCATTCTGATTCTGATAATGATTCCTCTGGTTCAGAGGATTCTGTTTCAGAGGTTGATACTGATAAATCTTCATATTTATTTAAAATGGAATTTATTCGTTCTTTGCTTAAAGAAGTTTTAATTGCATTAGAAATAGAGGAGTCTGGTCCTCCTGATACTAAATCTAAACGTTTGAATACAGTTTTTAAATCTCCTGTAGTTATTCCAGAGGTTTTTCCCGTCCCTGATGCTATTTCTGAAGTAATTTCCAGGGATTGGAATAATTTGGGTAATTCATTTACTCCTTCAAAACAGTTTAAGCAATTATATCCTGTGCCATCTGACAGATTAGAGTTTTGGGACAAAATCCCTAAGGTTGATGGGGCTATCTCTACTCTTGCTAAACGTACTACTATTCCTACGGCAGATAGTACTTCCTTTAAGGATCCTTTAGATAGGAAAATTGAATCCTTTCTAAGAAAGCTTACTTATGTTCAGGTAATCTTCTTAGACCTGCTATATCTTTAGCGGATGTTGCTGCAGCTTCAACTTTCTGGTTGGAAGCTTTAGCGCAACAAGTAACAGATCATAATTCCCATAGCATTGTTAATCTTCTTCAACATGCTAATAATTTTATTTGTGATGCCATCTTTGATATCATTAGGGTTGATGTCAGGTATATATCTTTAGCTATTTTAGCTAGAAGAGCTTTATGGCTTAAAACTTGGAATGCTGATATGTCTTCTAAGTCACCTTTGCTTTCCCTTTCTTTCCAGGGTAATAAATTATTTGGTTCACAGTTGGATTCTATTATTTCAACTGTTACTGGGGGGAAAGGAACTTTTTTACCACAGGATAAAAAAATCTAAAGGTAAATTTAGGTCTACTAATAGTTTTCGTTCCTTTCGTCACAATAAGGAACAAAAGCCTGATCCTTCCCCTACAGGAGCGGTATCAGTTTGGAAACCATCTCCAGTCTGGAATAAATCCAAGCCTTTTAGAAAGCCAAAGCCAGCTCCCAAGTCAACATGAAGGTGCGGCCCTCATTCCAGCTCAGCTGGTAGGGGGCAGATTACGATTTTTCAAAGAAATTTGGATCAATTCGATTCACAATCTTTGGATTCAGAACATTGTTTCACAAGGGTACAGAATAGGCTTCAAGATAAGGCCTCCTGCAAGAAGATTTTTTCTTTCCCGTGTCCCAGTAAATCCAGTGAAGGCTCAAGCATTTCTGAAATGTGTTTCAGATCTAGAGTTGGCTGGAGTAATTATGCCAGTTCCAGTTCTGGAACAGGGGCTGGGGTTTTACTCAAATCTCTTCATTGTACCAAAGAAGGAGAATTCCTTCAGACCAGTTCTGGATTTAAAAATATTGAATCGTTATGTAAGGATACCAACATTCAAAATGGTAACTATAAGGACTATTCTGCCTTTTGTTCAGCAAGGGCATTATATGTCCACAATAGATTTACAGGATGCATATCTGCATATTCCGATTCATCCAGATCACTATCAGTTTCTGAGATTCTCTTTCCTAGACAAGCATTACCAGTTTGTGGCTCTGCCGTTTGGCCTAGCAACAGCTCCAAGGATTTTAACAAAGGTTCTCGGTGCCCTTCTATCTGTAATCAGAGAACAGGGTATTGTGGTATTTCCTTATTTGGACGATATCTTGGTACTTGCTCAGTCTTCACATTTAGCAGAATCTCATACGAATCGACTTGTATTGTTTCTTCGAGAACATGGTTGGAGGATCAATTTGCCAAAGAGTTCATTGATTCCTCAGACAAGGGTAACCTTTTTAGGTTTCCAGATAGATTCAGTGTCCATGACTCTGTCTCTGACGGACAAGAGACGTCTGAAATTGGTTTCAGCTTGTCGAAACCTTCAGTCTCAATCATTCCCTTCGGTAGCCTTTTGCATGGAAATTCTAGGTCTTATGACTGCTGCATCGGACGCGATCCCCTTTGCTCGTTTTCACATGCGACCTCTTCAGCTCTGTATGCTGAACCAGTGGTGCAGGGATTATACAAAGATATCTCAATTAATATCTTTAAAACCGATTGTACGACACTCTCTGACGTGGTGGACAGACCACCATCGTTTAGTTCAGGGGGCTTCTTTTGTTCTTCCGACCGGGACTGTGATTTCAACAGATGCAAGTCTGACAGGTTGGGGAGCTGTTTGGGGGTCTCTGACAGCACAAGGGGTTTGGGATTCTCAGGAGGTGAGATTACCAATCAACATTTTGGAACAATTTTCAGAGCTCTTCAGTCATGGCCTCTTCTAAAGAGAGAGTCGTTCATTTGTTTTCAGACGGAGAATGTCACAACCGTGGCATATGTCAATCATCAAGGAGGGACTCACAGTCCTCTGGCTATGAAAGAAGTATCTCGAATACTGGTATGGGCGGAATCAAGCTCCTGTCTAATTTCTGCGGTTCATATCCCAGGTATAGACAATTGGGAAGCGGATTATCTCAGTCACCAAACGTTACATCCGGGCGAATGTTCTCTTCACCCAGAGGTATTTCTTCAGATTGTTCAAATGTGGGGACTTCCAGAAATAGATCTGATGGCTTCTCATCTAAACAAGAAACTTCCCAGGTATCTGTCCAGATCCAGGGATCCTCAGGCGGAAGCAGTGGATGCATTGTCACTTCCTTGGAAGTATCATCCTGCCTATATCTTTCCGCCTCTAGTTCTTCTTCCAAGAGTGATTTCCAAGATTCTAAAGGAGCATTCGTTTGTTCTGCTGGTGGCTCCAGCATGGCCTCACAGGTTTTGGTATGCGGATCTTGTCCGGATGGCTACTTGCCAACTGTGGACTCTTCCGTTAAGACCAGACCTTCTATCGCAAGGTCCTTTTTTCCATCAGGATCTCAAATCCTTAAATTTGAAGGTATGGATATTGAACGCTTGATTCTCAGTCATAGAGGTTTCTCTGACTCCGTAATTAATACTATGTTACAGGCTCGTAAATCTGTATCTAGGAAGATATATTATCGAGTCTGGAAGACTTACATTTCTTGGTGTTCTTCTCATCATTTTTCTTGGCATTCTTTTAGAATTCCTAGAATTTTACAGTTTCTTCAGGATGGTTTGGATAAAGGTTTGTCTGCAAGTTCCTTGAAAGGACAAATCTCTGCTCTTTCTGTTCTTTTTCACAGAAAGATTGCTAGTCTTCCTGATATTCATTGTTTTGTACAGGCTTTGGTTCGTATAAAACCTGTTATTAAGTCAATTTCTCCTCCTTGGAGTTTGAATTTGGTTCTGGGGGCTCTTCAAGCTCCTTCGTTTGAACCTATGCATTCACTGGATATTAAATTACTTTCTTGGAAAGTTTTGTTTCTTTTGGCCATCTCTTCTGCTAGAAGAGTTTTCTGAATTATCTGCTCTTTCTTGTGAGTCTCCTTTTCTGATTTTTCATCAGGATAAGGCTGTGTTGCGAACTTCATTTAAATTTTTACCTAAGGTTGTGAATTCTAATAACATTAGTAGAGAAATTGTGGTTCCTTCATTGTGTCCTAATCCTAAGAATTCTAAGGAAAGATCGTTGCATTCTTTGGATGTAGTTAGAGCTTTGAAATATTATGTTGAAGCTACTAAAGATTTCCGAAAGACTTCTAGTCTATTTGTTATCTTTTCTGGTTCTAGGAAAGGTCAGAAGGCTTCTGCCATTTCCTTGGCATCTTGGTTAAAGTCTTTGATTCATCATGCTTATGTTGAGTCGGGTAGAAATCCGCCTCAAAGGATTACAGCTCATTCGACTAGGTCAGTCTCTACTTCCTGGGCATTTAAGAATGAAGCTTCGGTTGATCAGATTTGCAAAGCAGCAACTTGGTCTTCTTTGCATACTTTTACTAAATTCTACCATTTTGATGTGTTTTCTTCTTCTGAAGCAGTTTTTGGTAGAAAAGTACTTCAGGCAGCTGTTTCAGTTTGATTCTTCTGCTTATAATTTCAGTTTTTTTCATTATAAGATTTAAACTTTGTTTTGGGTGTGGATTATTTTTCAGCGGAATTGGCTGTCTTTATTTTATCCCTCCCTCTCTAGTGACTCTTGCGTGGAAGATCCACATCTTGGGTATTCATTATCCCATACGTCACTAGCTCATGGACTCTTGCTAATTACATGAAAGAAAACATAATTTATGTAAGAACTTACCTGATAAATTCATTTCTTTCATATTAGCAAGAGTCCATGAGGCCCACCCTTTTTTGTGGTGGTTATGTTTTTTTTGTATAAAGCACAATTATTCCAATTCCTTATTTTTTATGCTTTCGCACTTTTTTCTTATCACCCCACTTCTTGGCTATTCGTTAAACTGACTCTTGCTAATATAAAAAAAGAAATGAATTTATCAGGTAAGTTCTTACATAAATTATGTTTTTACTATTGGTAAGATAAAAAAGGTAGGGTGTACCAAGTATATAACATAGAAGTGTGTAGGACATACAATTAAAACTTAGGTTAAAAAGAGATCAGGACTGTGTGTGTGAGACTCAAAGGCAGAATTACTTCCCTGGGTAATGGTTCAAATAAACCGTAACTCTCAAGGCTCAGAGAATACACGGATTACTCTCAAACTAATCTAAAAAAGGGGATTGACCCCAACAACAACAATACCTAATCTGAGCAATACTGGTATCTAGAGCAGGAGAGGAGACGGTTTGTAAATAACTGTATAAGGAAGGCAATTGCCTCAATAATATTAGGTTTGAACGGTCCCAGGTATACACAAATTAGCAGGTCTCACATGCAAGGACAATGCCTGATGCGCATTTCGCCGCTAGCACGGCTTTCTCAGAGGCTAACCAGAGTCAAGACACTAGCCCGGTATTTGTATCGTCTTTGACCAATGGGAATTGGTTCTAAGCACACACCTCTAGAGACAGCCTATCACAAGAGGTTTATCGTAATTGGTTTAGGATTCATCACATGATCGTATCAGGCAGACGTCAGGCCAGTAACCAGTTGCATATGACATTCTCCTATAATGTTAGTTATGCTCTACATTTTTATTCACTTAAAACTTGTTGATAGGTGTAAGGAGCATTGAGTGATGTAAGTAACCGTTCCATCCTGAAATGATTTACTTGACTCGATTGAGAATTCCGGTCATACAAGCCTAGATCAATCAAGCTAGTCACTCCCCCTTGGTCAGAGAGTAATCCCATCCACCAATCAAATCTAAAAGTGTCTTACATTGAGAAAATCAGCGCTCGATACCAATAATAAATTTTCGCTCACACATTTCAACACTCATATAATGAGATTCGTCATTCAGATATCACATGAAGGAAAACATACAGCACCCTATTAATGCTGGAAAATAGCTCCTCTCGATGTATAGTTTTAGAAAATCTAATTGCGTTTTTCAAATAAAGATATTCAAAGAGTGGTGTCAACACAAATAGACATCTTGACTCTATTGGAACAAAATCTTCTTATTTGTCAAAGGCAACAGCCTTTCTTTGGCTCCCAACTGGTTAACCCTAATCAAAACTTATTTAAGACTGTCAACATCCTTACCAGGATGTTTTTGGTGGCAAGAACTCTGAATGGTTAAAGTGAAGGTCAACTTTGCTGGTTTTTAAAAATTCTATTTAAAAGAGGGGCACTTTCATTCCTCAAAGTTTATAAAGCAGCCGTTTTGTTTAAAAACTTGCCTCTCTCCTCTTCACAGCCGGGGCAGCTTTCCCCGCCCGCAAAACCTCTCTTCATACATCGGCTATGAAGAATCCAGCTTCCTCCAATCACGGCATGGCCTTAGGAAATGTTTGCTCTGGAGGAGAAACCGTTTTCGGAGGGAACCGGATTAGTCATTGCTGACCTAGGAAGAGAGGATGCGGGCAGGGGAATCTGCTATGACTGTGAAGAGGAGTTTTTAAACAAAACGACTGCTTTATAAACTTTGATGAATTAAAGTGCCCGTTTTTAATAGTATGTTTAAAAACCAGGCTTTCATTCATCAAAGTTGACCTTCACTTTAAGATCTGCACCTTTAGACATACAGACCATGGGTTTAGAGTTGTCGGTTTTGTAGCCCAATACCATTTTTATCTATAAGTACTGTAGATTTATACACCTATGTATGGTAATAACCTTCATACCATAAAAAGAAGTTAATATCAATAAAATAATTCTAGTCACTGTTCTTTTAAACTATATATACATATTCAAAGGAGCCTTTTTGCTGGGAGCTGATTAACATTTAACTAGTCAACTTATGGTTTTATGGTTGACATATTTATTTTAATTACTGTAATTACTTATTTTTAATCAAGGACCTTTTGTGCTTTGGGACATTGGAAAAATGTTAATTCTTATGATTTATTCTATTGTACTGTGTAGTTCAGTAATAGACATATAAGTACAAAATGTGATAGGCACTGCCAAACTATTTAATACCACAAAATATCTAAATCCAAGCCACATTAAAAAGGAACCTTTATTCACATTTTCTGAGACCACATAAAATAACATTTCAGGACCACAAGACGTGACCAAGGGTTGCTGAGACATGAAATCTCATGTGTATATGGTCCCGGTTTAAATGTGAATCAAGATCAATTTTAAAGGGACAGTCTACTACAAATGTTTTGTTTGAAAAGAAAGATAATCCCTTTATCACCCATTCCCCAGTTTTGCACAACCTAGACTGTTAGAAAATGTTTGGGGTTTCATATCCTTTTAATATGTCATGATTCAGATAGAGCATTCAATTTTAAACAACTTTCTAATTTACTTCTATTGTCTTTGTTCTCGTGGTATCTTATGTTGAAAAGCAGGGACATAAGCTTAGGAGCCGGCCCATTTCAGGAAAACTATATGGAAGCCATTTTGCAAGAATGTTATCCATTTGCAAGAGCAAGAGGGCAGCTCTATTTCCTACTATGTAGTGCTCCAGATGCCTACCTAGGTAGCTCTTCAACACAGAATATCATGGGAATTAAGCTAATTTGATAATAGAATTAAATTGGAAACTTTTTTAAAAAAAGATATGGTCTGTCAGAATCAAAAAAAGAAAAATGTAGGGTTTCATATCCCTTTAATATACTTTTTACCTGTGATTACCTTGTATCGAAGCCTCTGCAGACTGCCCCTTATCTCAGTGTTATTTTTAGACTTGCATTTTAGCTAATCAGCGCTGACTCATGAATAACGCCACAGGAGTGAGCACAAGTTTATCTATGGCACACATGAAATAGCAAGGTCTTGCTGTGAAAAGCTATAAAAATGGCCTGAGATAAAGCGATCCTGCATGGGCTTAAAAACAGGCAGAAATTTTCAGGTTTAAAGATTATAAAGTATATTAATTAAAGTGAAGGTAAAGTTTGGACGTTTTTTCAACATAATTATATTAGTAATATCCTAAATAGTGTAATCGCTAACTTTAAAAAAAAATGCTATTGTCATATTTTATTAAAACCGATTTATATTTGCTTACTCTGCCGTTATTGACTCCTCCCATCAACCATTTCCTGTTTTCTGACGCTTACGTATAGATCGGTCCCACCTGCTCTATACGTATCTCAAAAGCGCATTCTCGTGTATCACCAAGGGGGTACGTACTTCCCTGGATGTGATCCCCATATACACTTTTGGGCATGTACATTGTAGGCAGTATACTACATTTTTGGTTCTGCAGTTAGCATAGTCCACTTTCTTTTTCGTCCCTTTCTGGAATACATTGATCTGTTTCATATTGTGCATGTATTTACAAAAAGAGCATGAGCCACAGTCATATGTCTTAGGACATAAAGGGACCTGAGACATAAAGGATAGCAGTGTAAGCTTACATTGGTTGCTGGTGAGGGTGTTAGCACATACATACTGGAAGGAGGCTAGGGAAGGTTCCCTGCAACATCCAGAAGCTAACTTTCACAATAACTCTTACTAAGAGGATTACTTGGCTACTCTGTGAACCCCAGTCCAAGCTTGCAGGGAAACTACACATTAAAGGACTCCATCTTCAGAGCACTTTCTTTGCCAACCGCCTAGTTGACAAGTTGAAGGGCCTATTCCTTTTATAGTTTGGCAGCAGTTTGTTTTTCCTAATTTTCCGGCACATATAATATACCCTTAGTGTTTTTCCTACTTTTCCTGTTTCCTTGGCTGAATTACTGGGGGGGGGGTGTGTAAGGGAAGTGGGAGTGATACTTAATGCTTTGGCTGGGGTGTCTTTGCCTTCTCCTAGTGGCCAGGTGTTGTATTCCCAACAGTAATTAATGAATCTGTAGACTCTCCCTGCCATTGGAAAGAAAAGCAAGGGTTAATTAGATAAATAATATAAGCTGTTAATAAATGAAGCAACAGAACCCAGTGTATTGCATCAAAACACAATGTTAAATATATAGATAGTATATTTAATAAAGAATAAGTGAATAAATAAGAGGATATATATATAAAAGGTTGTGGTCACAACTCTCAGAACCATTCACTAGGCAAAATGTCCGTCCATAAAAAGGACAATTGAAATGGACAAAAAAAGGTCCTGGAAGGAATACTTAATGGGATTCCAATTGACTTGGTGAATGTCTCAAAATAAACAAAGTTCTAGAACTTGTTCAATGTATGATTAAACAATTATTTAATACCGTATACTTGATTGGAGAAGTGAGGATTTCAAAACTCCTACCAGACCTCCGATTTTGCACAGCATCAGCTTAGTTCTGTTCAAGGCTCCTTGTCACTCGATATAGTACCGCTGTGTGTAGTGACTACAAACGCTGTCTCGGCGTACACAACCTCCTGGTGTCTCACCCACGATTTGTGGTCACGTGACTTCCTCACATGTGTTATGCGGCTGGCGAATCAGGAAACCGGTAAATGGGGTTTATCCCTCCTATGCTCTTACGGTATCAGTTATATCAGTCCTCCAAACGGTATCGGATAAAGTGAAAGTGCACTTCACATAATAAGTTGGTTCCAAGTATGTGCCAAACAGATGTATACTGCTACACATTTCTGCGCTGCAGAAGAAGTAAGCGTATAGGAAGAATAACCCTTCACCGGTTTTCTGATTGGCCAGCCACTTGGAATATCCCGCACGAGTGTGGGGCAGATTAAAACTTTTTCAGGTATGCAAAGAAGACCAAGCAGCCACTTGGTCTTCTTTGCATACTTTTACCAAATGTTACAATTTTTATGTTTTTGCCTCTTCAGAAGCAGCTATTGGTAGAAAGGTTTTTCAGGCAATGGTCACTCTTTGATACTTGTGCCTATATTTTGACTTGATATTTTGGATTGAATTTCTCTGCGAAAAAAGTGATTTCTATTTTATCGCTTCCTTTTGTTTTGTTACTAGTGGACTTCCACAACTTTGGTATTAGATTCCCATCAGTAACAGCTCGTGGACTCTCGCCACCTATATGAAAGAAAACATCATTTATGTACGAACTTACCTGATAAATTAATTTCTTTCATGGTAGTGAGAGTCCACAAGGCCTTCACCCTATTGTGGGTTATTTTGTTTTTTAAGATCACATCTTTTTTCCTGTTCCTTGTTTATGGCTTTTTTTTTTTACACCTCACTTCTTGGCTATACGATAAACTGAGTTATAGGTGAGGTATTTATAGGCTTTGAGAAACTTTGCCTCCTCCTGGTAGGAATGTGTATCCTATCAGTAACAGCATGTGGACTCTGACCACTATGAAAGAAATGAATTTATCAGGTAAGTTGTTACATAAATTATGTTATCCTATATAATAAAAGACAAGAGTTTGTCTGAAGCCGTCATGCGCAGTTCAGACAAACTCTTGCCGCGAGGACCCGGCAGCAGCTCAGCTGTCAGAGGCGCGCGAGGACCCGGCAGCAGCTCAGCTGTCAGAGGCGCGCGAGGACCCGGCAGCAGCTCAGCTGTCAGAGGCGCGCGAGGAGAGAGAGAGAGAGAGAGAGAGAGAGAGAGAGAGAGAGAGAGAAAGGCTGGGGGGAAGTTAACTGTCGCACTGCCGGCGACACTTCCAGGTAGTGTGCTGAAGTTTCTGAACATTAAAGAAAACCAGGAGCTTGGGAGCACAATCTGCATTCTGTCAGTATATTTATGAAAATCTTAGTAGTGCTATCCAAATAATATATCAGCTTATGGCAGGGTTATAACCAATACTAATAATAATTTTCATTAAAAATAGAAACCCTTATTCAACATGCACCTACTAGACTATACAATTAATATAAATATCTGAATTCTTTTATTTAGTTAATATCCATAAACATATTGAAATATATTTGCAATAAAAGGAAATGAAATAATATTATATGCGCTTGAAAACTATTTAAATATGCTATGCAAAGTTCATATAGCTTATCTTAAAAACCAGCCTTATTTACAAATCTTTTAACATCCAACCAATACAATTTTAAACTGTGCTCTTAAGCAATAGGATAATATATATTTCTTTCATGTAATTAGCAAGAGTCCATGAGCTAGTGACGTATGGGATATACATTCCTACCAGGAGGGGCAAAGTTTCCCAAACCTTAAAATGCCTATAAATACACCCCTCACCACACCCACAATTCAGTTTTACAAACTTTGCCTCCGATGGAGGTGGTGAAGTAAGTTTGTGCTAGATTCTACGTTGATATGCGCTCCGCAGCAAGTTGGAGCCCGGTTTCCTCTCAGCGTGCAGTGAATGTCAGAGGGATGTGAGGAGAGTATTGCCTATTTGAATGCAGTGATCTCCTTCTACGGGGTCTATTTCATAGGTTCTCTGTTATCGGTCGTAGAGATTCATCTCTTACCTCCCTTTTCAGATCGACGATATACTCTTATATATACCATTACCTCTGCTGATTCTCGTTTCAGTACTGGTTTGGCTTTCTACAAACATGTAGATGAGTGTCCTGGGGTAAGTAAATCTTATTTTCTGTGACACTCTAAGCTATGGTTGGGCACTTTTATATAAAGTTCTAAATATATGTATTCAAACATTTATTTGCCTTGACTCAGGATGTTCAACATTCCTTATTTTCAGACAGTCAGTTTCATATTTGGGATAAATGCATTTGTTTCAATCATTTTTTCTTACCTTTAAAAATTTGACTTTTTCCCTGTTGGCTGTTAGGCTCGCGGGGGCAGAAAATGCTTCATTTTATTGCGTCATTCTTGGCGCGGACTTTTTTGGCGCAAATTTTTTTTTCTGTTTCCGGCGTCATACGTGTCGCCGGAAGTTGCGTCATTTTTTGACGTTTTTTTTGCGTCAAAAATGTCGGCGTTCCGGATGTGGCGTCATTTTTGGCGCCAAAAGCATTTAGGCGCCAAATAATGTGGGCGTCTTTTTCGGCGCTAAAAAATATGGGCGTCATTTTTGTCTCCACATTATTTAAGTCTCATTATTTATTGCTTCTGGTTGCTAGAAGCTTGTTCACTGGCATTTTTTTCCCATTCCTGAAACTGTCATTTAAGGAATTTGATCAATTTTGCTTTATATGTTGTTTTTTTCTTTTACATATTGCAAGATGTTCCACGTTGCAACTGAGTCAGAAGATACTACAGGAAAATCACTGCACAGTGCTGGAGCTACCAAGCTAAGTGTATCTGCTATAAACTTTTGGTATCTGTTTCTCCAGCTGTTATTTGTATTGCATGTCATGTCAAACTTATTAATGCAGATAAAATTTCCTTTAGTACTGTTACATTACCTGTTGCTGTTCCGTCAACATCTAATTTTCAGAGTGTTCCTGATAACATAAGAGATTTTATTTTTTAAATCCATTAAGAAGGCTATGTCTGTTATTTCTCCTTCTAGTATACATAAAAGTCTTTTAAAACTTCTCTTTTTTTCAGATGAATTTTTAAATGAACATCATCATTCTGATACTGATAATGGTTCTTCTGGTTCAGAGGTTTCTGTCTCAGAGGTTGATGCTGATAAATCTTTGTATTTGTTCAAGATGGAATTTATTCGTTCTTTACTTAAAGAAGTGTTATTTGCATTAGAAATAGAGGATTCTGGTCCTCTTGATACTAAATGTAAACGTTTAAATAAGGTTTTTAAATCTCCTGTAGTTATTCCAGAAGTGTTTTATCTCCCTGATGCTATTTCTGAAGTAATTTCCAGGGAATGGAATAATTTGGGTAATTTATTTACTCCTTCTAGACGTTTAAGCAAATTATATCCTGTGCCATCTGACAGATTAGAGTTTTTTGGGACAAAAATCCCTAAGGTTATGGGGCTGTCTCTACTCCTGCTAATGTACTACTATTCCTATGGCAGATAGTACTTCATTTAAGGATCCTTTAGATAGGAAAATTGAATCCTTTCTAAGAAAAGCTTACTTATGTTCAGGTAATCTTCTTAGACCTGCTATATTTTTAGCGGATGTTGCTGCAGCTTCAACTTTTTGGTTAGAAGCTTTAGCGCAACAAGTAACAGATCATAATTTTATAGCATTATTATTATTCTATATCATGCTAATAATTTTATTGGTGATACCATCTTTTGATATCATTAGAGTTGATGTCAGGTATATGTCTCTAGCTATTTTAGCTAGAAAAGCTTTATGGATTAAACTTGGAATGCTGACATGTCTTCTAAGTCAACTTTGCTTTCCCTTTCTTTCCAGGGTAAATAATCATTTTCGTTCCTTTCCTCACAACAAGGAACAAAAGCCTGATCCTTCATCCTCAGGAGCGGTATCAGTTTGGAAACTATTTCCAGTTTGGAATATATCCAAGCCTTATAGAAACCTATAGCCAGCTCCTAAGTACCTATGAAGGTGCGGCCCTTATTCCAGCTCAGCTGGTATGGGGCAGATTACGTTTTCTTCAAAGAAATTTGGATCAATTCCATTCTTAATCTCTGGTTTCAGAAACATTGTTTCAGAAAGGTACAGAATTGGCTTCAAGTTAAGGCCTCCTGCTAAGAGATTCTTTTCTTTCCCGTGTCCCAGTTAACACAGCAAAGGCTCAGCATTTCTGAAATGTGTTTCAGATCTAGAGTTGGCTGGAGTATTTATGCCAGTTCCAGTTCTGGAACAGGGGCTGGGGTTTTATTTTATCTCTTCATTGTACCAAAGAAGGTCAATTCCTTCAGACCAGTTCTGGATCTATCATTATTGAATCGTTATGTTTGGATACCAACATTCAAGATGGTTACTGTAGGACTATCCTGCCTTTTGTTTAGCAAGGGCATTATATGTCTACAATAGATTTACAGGATGTGTATCTGCATATTCCGATTCATCCAGATCACTTTTAGTGTCTGAGATTCTCTTTTTAGACAAGCATTACCAGTTTTGTGGCTCTACCGTTTGGCCTAGCCTCAGTTCCAAGAATTTTTTTCAAAGGTTCTCGGTGCCCTTCTTTCTGTAATCAGAGAATAGGGTTTTGGTATTTCCTTATTTGGACGATATCTTGGTACTTGCTCAGTCTTCTCATTTTCGAAGAATCTCATACGAATCGACTTGTGTTGTTTTCTTCAAGTTCATGGTTGGAGGATCAATTTACCAATCAGTTCATTGATTCCTCAGACAAGGGTAACCTTTTTAGGTTTCTAGATAAATTCAGTGTCTATGACTCTGTCCTTGTCAGACAAGAGAAGTTTAACATTGATATCAGCTTGTCAAAACCTTCAGTCACAATCATTCCCTTTGGTAGCCTTATGCATGGAAATGTTGGGTCTTAGGACTGCCGCATCAGATGCGATCTCCTTTGCTCGTTTTCACATGCGACCTCTTCAGCTCTGTATGCTGAACCAATGGTGCAGGGATTACTCAAAGATATCTCAATTAATATCTTTAAACCGATTTTACGACACTCTCTGACATGGTGGACAGATCACCATCGTTTAGTTCAGGGGGCTTCTTTGTTCTTCCGACCTGGACTATAATCTCAACAGATGCAAGTCTTACAGGTTGGGGAGCTGTGTGGGGGTATCTGACGGCACAAGGGGTTTGGGAATCTCAGGAGGTGAGATTTCCGATCAATATTTTGGAACTCCGTGCAATTTTCAGAGCTCTTCAGTCTTGGCCTCTTCTGAAGAGAGAGTTGTTCATTTGTTTTCAGATAGACAATGTCACAACTGTGGCATACATCAATCATCAAGGAGGGACTCACAGTCCTCTGGCTATGAAAGAAGTATCTCGAATTTTGGTTTGGGCGGAATCCAGCTCCTGTCTAATCTCTGCGGTTCATATCCCAGGTATGGACAATTGGAAAGCGGATTATCTCAGTCGCCAAACGTTGCATCCGGGCGAATGGTCTCTTCACCCAGAGGTATTTCTTCAGATTATTCAAATGTGGGAACTTCCAGAAATAGATCTGATGGCTTCTCATCTAAACAAGAAACTTCCCAGGTATCTGTCCAGATCCCGGGATCCTCAGGCGGAGGCAGTGGATGCATTATCACTTCCTTGGAAGTATCATCCTGCCTATATCTTTCCGCCTCTAGTTCTTCTTCCAATAGTAATCTCCAAGATTCTGAAGGAATGCTCGTTTGTTCTGCTGGTAGCTCCGGCATGGCCTCACAGGTTTTGGTATGCGGATCTTGTCCGGATGGCCTCTTGCCAACCGTGGACTCTTCCGTTAAGACCAGACCTTTTGTCTCAAGGTCCTTTTTTCCATCAGGATCTGAAATCCTTAAATTTAAAGGTATGGAGATTGAACGCTTGATTCTTGGTCAAAGAGGTTTCTCTGACTCTGTGATTAATACTATGTTACAGGCTCATAAATCTGTATCCAGAGAGATATATTATAGAGTCTGGAAGACTTATATTTCTTGGTGTCTTTCTCATCATTTTTCTTGGCATTCTTTTAGAATACCGAGAATATTACAGTTTCTTCAGGATGGTTTAGATAAGGGTTTGTCCGCAAGTTCCTTGAAAGGTCAAATCTCTGCTCTTTCTGTTCTTTTTCACAGAAAGATTGCTATTCTTCCTGATATTCATTGTTTTGTACAAGCTTTGGTTCGTATAAAGCCTGTCATTAAGTCAATTTCTCCTCCTTGGAGTTTGAATTTGGTTCTGGGGGCTCTTCAAGCTCCTCCATTTGAACCTATGCATTCATTGGATATTAAATTACTTTCTTGGAAAGTTTTGTTCCTTTTGGCCATCTCTTCTGCCAGAAGAGTTTCTGAATTTTCTGCTCTTTCTTGTGAGTCTCCTTTTCTGATTTTTCATCAGGATAAGGCGGTGTTGCGAACTTCTTTTGAATTTTTACCTAAGTTGTGAATTCCAACAACATTAGTAGAGACATTGTGGTTCCTTCATTATGTCCTAATCCTAAGAATTCTAAGGAGAAATCGTTGCATTCTTTGGATGTTATTAGAGCTTTGAAATATTATGTTGAAGCTACTAAGTCTTTCCGAAAGACTTCTAGTTTATTTGTTATCTTTTCCGGTTTTAGAAAGGCCAGAAAACTTCTGCCATTTCTTTGGCATCTTGGTTGAAATCTTTATTTCATCTTGCCTATGTTGAGTCGGGTAAGACTCCGCCTCATAGGATTACAGCTCATTCTACTAGGTCAGTTTCTACTTCCTGGGCGTTTAGGAATGAAGCTTCGGTTGATCAGATTTGCAAAGCGGCAACTTGGTCCTCTTTGCATACTTTTACCAAATTCTACCATTTTGTTGTATTTTCTTCTTCTGAAGCAGTTTTTGGTAGAAAAGTACTTCAGGCAGCGGTTTCAGTTTGAATCTTCTGCTTATGTTTTTCATTAAACTTTATTTTGGGTGTGGATTATTTTCAGCAGGAATTGGCTGTCTTTATTTTATCCCTCCCTCTCTAGTGACTCTTGTGTGGAAAGATCCACATCTTGGGTAGTCATTATCCCATACGTCACTAGCTCATGGACTCTTGCTAATTACATGAAAGAAAACATAATTTATGTAAGAACTTACCTGATAAATTCATTTCTTTCATATTAGCAAGAGTCCATGAGGCCCGCCCTTTTTTGTGGTGGTTATGATTTTTTTGTATAAAGCACAATTATTCCAATTCCTTATTTTATATGCTTTCGCACTTTTTTCTTATCACCCCACTTCTTGGCTATTCGTTAAACTGAATTGTGGGTGTGGTGAGGGGTGTATTTATAGGCATTTTAAGGTTTGGGAAACTTTGCCCCTCCTGGTAGGAATGTATATCCCATACGTCACTAGCTCATGGACTCTTGCTAATATGAAAGAAATGAATTTATCAGGTAAGTTCTTACATAAATTATGTTATTCTGCTAATTAACTGCAATTTATCCTAATACAAAATTAACTGACAATATTAGAACTTGCATAGATGAGTTACTTAGCCAATCAGACACAGATTTAAACAATACCTAGGCTTATGACTACCAATTTAAAATACAATATACTTCTGAATTATTATTATATATTTGCATAGATGAAACAATTTAGTAGCAAAAAATTGTTTAACCATACACAGGCTGAATACTAGTAAAAATGCAGACTGTTCTCTAAATCTATTAAATACAAGTTGACTATGCTCTCACCAGTTCCCTTTTTGTTTCAAGTTTGTAAAAATTAGAACAATATATACTTCACCAATTTTGAACCAATTCGTAGCGGTCTTTAGGTCATCTCATTCGAAGGAAGGTTTTTGCACAAATCAAGGTTAAGTTTTGAGTTCCTTGCTTAGTGAAATTTTTCCCAGGTATATCGCAGCCAAAATCAGATCACTAGTTTTCAGCAAGTTACAGATAACTGTCCCTTGTGCATTCCCTACTCCCCTTATATGTAATCATAGATGACCTGTTTCGTTCACGCCCTTTTTGCTTGTCCCTTGTCATTGGATAATTGGTTTAGTATACATTGTTGTTATGGAAACGCCCACGGAGCCTTGTCTCTTGTCATTGGATAACCGGAATATCTCATTCCCAACAGCCAAAAGGCTTTCTGGCTGTAGTTCTCTCATGGCAACACCGGGTGGCAGTATTACAGACACAGCAATATCATTTTTAAACATTTGAAACCTAAATCAGTATTTCTATGAGAGGGTTATTCATTTATCATAATTTACTGCAACAACTATTCACAATATTTGTTTTGGATAAGTTATATCTTAATGAATTTTCTGATCATTTTGATATGAAATATCAAATACATCTAACATTATATTAAAATAATTTATATTTCATTTAGCCTAACAGAAAATTTATATTTCATAGTCATATCACATCAAAGTAACTTCCATATCTTCATCTCACTATATTTTAAAAGATGTATTTAAAACTTTATAAACATTTATTGCACATTCATATGATATGACTTATTTCATCTCACGCAGGCATTCCATCTGAAATAAAGTAATAAGTGTCATTAATTATTTCTTTCCAGGTCCACAAGTATTTATTTATATTCTTAAAAACACAGAGGCTAAGTAAGATCTTTTATGTTTTCAAAACATATATATATATATATATATATATATATATATATATATATGCCATATTTTATGTTTCTAATAAGCCCAGGATGTATGAACCTTCTTCATGCAGATCTGAGATTATATGTCTGAAAAATATAAACACTACAGAGGTTATTAAACATTTTTGACTGACTAAAACAGTTACCTCCCAAGCTTAGCAAATATCCATGTAATAATACAGAATTAGACAATTTCCCAAATTTCTATATTTAATACATTCTGAGGCATGCATTCAAATAGAGAAAAAAAATGATTATTTGCTGTCTGTTCAGTAGGTTCTCAGGGTCACACCTCAGCATTTGTCTTTTGTTTCCCAAGGCCTTCACTGCCTCACATGGGGTCAATCCACAAGTAGTTGTAAAAGTCTTAATACAACATATTTTCTGTTTAGCTATCAGTGCAGACGTGTATTTGATGTTTAGGGATAACTAACACCTATGTGCATAAAAGCTGTTTCCCTATGATTTTGATCAGTTCCAAGGGGGTATTTCAGACGTCTCGACTCCATACACCACATGGGGTACAGAGTGCTATGAAATTTGCGCTTCCTAATTAAGAAGCAAATGTTTTATTGTTCCCACTTTAGCTAGGAATTTCTCTTTTAAAGAAATTTTTATTAGTTTCCTGTGTATTTGAAGAAGTGGGGGAGAATTAAACCTGTTTGAGTTAGTTCTTCTGAATGCAATGAGTTATTTTCTACTGATCAGTGAAAATATCTGATCAAAGATACAGATTTATTAATCTTGAAATATATGATTAAAATATATATTTATTAACCTCACATATACCTTGACATAAATCCCCCTTCCAATTTTAAATAGATGTAGGATACATGTATTTAAATTGGTCTAAAGTCAATGGTATTTGGTGAGGACGTTAACCGTATACATCAGAGGCAGTCCTTTAAGTAGAAAGTCTGTTATTTTTGAGCCAGTCATCTTGTATGTCTTTAGTGTAGTTGGGTATATGACACTTCATTCTCCCTCTATAACTTGTAGTTGGGATCTGGGTTGACATGCCCGCAATTGATTGATATGGACCCATTTATCTATGAAACTTTCATTTTTGGGGATCCTTATTTTATAGGCCACTGGATATATTTTGTCAGTAATGAAAAAAGGACCTTTCCATGAGGGAAGAAATTTCCTCTCCCTAACCTGGTCTCTTCCAAAGTTATAAAGATAAACTTTATCATTTATTTCATATTCCTTTTTGGACGTTTTGAGATCATAATAGGTTTTAGTGGCAGTTGCGTCTCTTTCTAAATTCCTTTGAGCAAATGCAAAGGCATATTGCAGGTGCTTTCTTAGGTTTTCCACATATTGATGTGTATTGGCAGCGTTTATCAAGTTTTGGTTTGATGTACGGTACAGCAGATGCTGAGGTAGAACCATTCTTCTACCAGTCATCAGTTCAAAAGGTGACATCTTGGTAGCACTACTTGGAGTTGCTCTTAATGCCATTAAGACTAGAGGTAGTTTTACATCCCAGTCTTTACCTGTTTCACTCACAAACTTTTTGAGGATTTTAACAATGGACTGGTTGTAACGCTCTACACCACCACTTGAGGCAGCTCTATAAGCAATATGGAGCTTTCTTTTTACCCCTAGTATTTTCCACATTTTGGTCATCACTTCGCTAGTGAAGTGGGTCCCCCGATCTGATTCGATTCTTTGGGGTAAACCAAATCTGGAAAATACATGGTTAATGAGCAACGCTGCACATGTTTCAGCACTGTTGTTAGGTGCGCTAATGCACTCTACCCATTTAGTGAACAGGCATGTCACTGTTAACATGTACTTGTTACCTCTTGATGACCTTGTTACCGGACCAATAAAATCAATTTGTATATCTGACCATGGCATTACCATCCCCCTTTTCTGCAATGGCACTCTATGCGTTGGTGCAGTGGGTTGAAACTGTGGGCAGATTAATCACCCTTGACAGTAGGTTTGAACATCTTTCAACATGTGTGGCCAAAAAGCGTAATCACGTAATATTTCATAAGTGAGTTTGGCACCACAATGACCAGATGTGGGAGCATCATGGGCATGTTGAAGAATTAGACCTCTGAACTTGGTGGGTACTACCCACTGCTGGATGCCAGTTTTGGAAGTTCTAATTAGCAAACCATCCTGTAACTTGAATTGTGATCTAGATTTCACTAAGATTCTAAGATCTTCTTTGCCAATACAATCATCTTTTGAGATGGGGTTGCTTTCAGGATCTTCTATGTGTTTATAGAAGATGCCTACAATGGGGTCTTCTTTTTGACTAGTGATCAGGTCCTCACTAGGAGAATCCTGACTCCAATGTACCAAATCAGGCTCACTCTGTTGTCTTGCCTGGTTTCTGGTAATGGCTTCTAGCTGAATTGCACCCATTAAATGGTCAATATTAAGGAGTTCTCCGGTTATGGCTCCCTGTTTGGCTAATGAATCCGCAAGATCATTGCCTTCCTTATCAGGACCTAGAACTCTGGAATGACCCTTGGTCTTTTTCCAGTGTATGGTTAAATCATTGGAAACCACCAGATTATCAATCTCGCAGAACAACTTGCCATGCTTGACTGGTTTGTTATTGCTTTTCTGCATGCCATTTCTTTTCCATGTTGGCAGGTATTCAACAAAACTGTCACGTACATAATTTGAGTCAGTTATGTTCACAAATTCATGAATACCATGTTCAATAGCCATTTCAATGGTTTTGAAAACAGCAGTTAGTTCAGCAACTTGACTGGATCTTGGTCCAATGTTGAAACCTATAGATATATTTGGAAATCCATTTGCCCCAGTTATACCAATGCCAGCGACTAATCTGCGCTCATTATCAATGGTGGCATGGTAAGAACAACCATCAACATATACCCAAGGTAATGTTTGACAATGGTCCTCATTGTACATTTTATATGGGGAAAGCAATTGTTCCTCCAGAAAATCATATTCTGATAATTCTTCCCCAGGATCTCTTGCAGTACAGTCGTGGAGCTCAGCAAGCCCTTGTGCGACTGGATTCTTTTTATTCTGCTTGTAGCGAATTTCTAAGGGCCAGCCTTGTAAGGAAAGAGTCCACGCTGTTATGCGGCTATTAGACAAATTCCCATCTCTTATTCTCTCACTTTGCAAATATAGCAAAGGCTGGTGGGCCGTTTCTACAATAATTTTCTGCGGAAATTTTGTAGAGCCCATACAGTAGATAAGAGGGTTTTTTCGCAATCGCTAAATTTTATTTCTACTAGGGATAGATTTTTGCTCGCATAAGCAATGGCTTTGTTCAAATTATCATGCTTTTGGTATAAAACAGCACTCATGCTTATATCTGTGTAACCTGTCTCTAAGAAGAAAGGTTTGCCACCTTCAGGGTACGCTAAGCAAGGTGCTTGAGTGAGTTTTCTCTTCAGCTCTCTGATGGCTGTCTCTTGAGACTCACTCCAGTGCCATTTCACATCTTACTTTAGAAGAAGTAGTAGTGGTTTAGCTAATTCCGCATAATTATCAATGAATTTGCGAGAATAATTTGTCATACCCAGGAATGATCTCAATTCCTTTAAATTAGTTGGGTTTTTAGAATTTACTATAGCTTCCACCTTTTTCTTCTGGGGATTTAATCCTTCAGAGGTAACCTCATGTCCCAAGAAGTTTACACGAGTGCGGCACCATTGAGCTTTTTGTAGGGATAATTTGACACCTGCCCTTTTAAGTTGGCTGAGGATGTGTTTAAGCTCTGCGATGTGTTTTTCAAAGTCTGTGCTTTTGATTAAAACATCATCAACATAAGATAAGGTCCCCCTTTCCAGTGCATCAGGCATAGCCTTATGCATGAATACAGCAAATTCATGTCCAGAATTTATGTATCCAAAAGGAAGTCTTTGAAATGCATATTGGACCTTTTGGAAAGAGAATGCCAGCTTATATTGGTCCTCTTCATGTACCTTTATGGTCCAATATCCCTGTGCACAATCAATGGCAGTGAATATTTTGGATCCCTGCATTTGTGCTAGGCACTGGTCAATGTATGGTACAGGCCAGCCAGACATGTATACTCTTTTGTTTAGCTGTCTTAAGTCAGCACACAAACGCCATTGTCCATTGGGCTTAAGGACACATAGAATAGGATTATTATAAGAGCTGTGTACCTGTCTGATAATACCTTTTTCTTCCAAATTCCTTATGATCTCTGCAAGAGAATCATATGAGGCTAAGGGAAGTCTGTACTGTTTGACAAATACAGGTGGCGCATCGGGATCTGTTTGTATTCTTGCAATGTGCAAGTCTGTAGTACCACAGTCATAAGAATCCTTAGCAAAAATATCCTTGTACTCCATCAGGAGTTCTCGCAGCTTTTGGCGTTCATCATCGCTGGAACAGCCATTAGCTAAGGATATTTGCTCTTCGACTATTTGCTGAAATCCTGGAAAGATTTCAGGCTGTCCTATTTCATAGGCTTCTTCCAATCTAGAGGTGAGATCCCCTTGATTATAGTTTACATTGCTCCCATGACTCTGGGTATTGGGGTAATCTTGCTGTTTGATTGGCTGATCAAACACTAGAGAGGCTTCTTCAATTTTACAGATGCCTTCCTCTGAGCTGAAGGGATAAATAGACTGAACATTAAATAGACCCTCTGGCATAGATGCAAAGGATTGTTCTATTAATTGTTCTTCAGTTAAGTATCCTTCAGGTATTAGCCCAATTACATTATTCTGGAATCCAAAAGTGTAATAACTTGATTCCAGTGCATATCCTATGGTAATTCCCTTGGATAATGTTATATCCTGTGGGGTCATGTTATGTACAATAATATGTATTGGAACCGTTCCAATATTCACCATAGGAGTGTAGGTCACTGTGACACCCAGATTTTGTATTCTATGGGAGAGGCAAATTAGTGTTTCAGAAGTTTTTAATTTCTGACCTCTCTTCACCTGTAAAGGTAAAAGAAATGTATCAGCCCCAGCAGGAATTATAACATCGCTAGATACCTGCATATTCACAGCATATGGCAATTGCTGGTTTGATTTCAGGGCTGCATTTTCATCCTGAAATACTTCAGGGTCCCCCTTTAACCTGCTCCAGAGGCAAGAGTTAATCAAATCTATTTGTATGGCATATCTATGTAAGATATCATTGCCAATGTATATTTGATTATGGGGAGTATTTAAAACTAAAAACAGGTGCTTCACTGACTTATTACCTATAGAGATAGATAATAAGCACTTAGCTGTGATGTTATAGCTTTCAGACCTGTCATCCAGGCCGTTGACACAGTGGTCTTGGGGAGAAAGATATTTAATCACTTTAGGTTCAGCTATTTGCGCTAATAAACCTTCGCTTATATAGCTAGTTTCCTGTTTTAAGTTTATTTTAGCATACTTGGTTTTACCAAGGTCATGTACTTGTATAGGGATAAATAGATCCTCTTTAACTCTCTCAATCCCTGTGAGGTATTGAGCGTGGTTGTTACAGAAGCATTAGTTTTCATTGTGTACCGTTAAGTGCTATGTGACAGACCCTTCGGTCAGAACTGAAAGAGTTATTTTTGTTCAGCTTTAAGAAGCTATTTTCTAAATACAAGTTTGCTGGCATCAGCTCTAATTAAGTTTAGTGATAAACATTCCCATTGTCTAATCACCTCCGGAGTCAGACTGCTAGTTGATAAGATGGACTGCATTGTTTTCTTGTGTGTAACTTGTTATCTGCTGAAGTAATGTAATTCTATTGTGGCCTGTCAAAGGGCGTTGTCTCTCTATCTAAATGTACCAAATGTGTGATGGGGGATTTTATGCTTCCCCCCCCTGGGAGTGTCCTGGTGCATGTAACCTCAATAAAAAGCAGGCTGGGCATCCAAGACCTGAGTTCTTGGTTGACACTCAATCGCAGCGTTGACTCGTTTTTGTGGGCAGAAGGGTATCCTAGCTGTACTACAGCTAAGGGGGATTATTCTACATTTGCGAGACTCATATAGAACACTATGGAAAGCAGCTTCTCCCCTCTTCAGCAATAGGAATCCAGGCTACTAAGCGGTCCATCTCTCAGCGAGACTAAGGGTAACCGTAACATTTGGCGGCAGCGGTGGGATTATCCTGGATTTCCTAGGAGAGGTACAGAATGGATGGAGAGCGCTTACGAAAAATTGAAGCGTACAACCCTAAAGGATTTACTTGAAAGCAGAGGGGGGTACGCCAGCAACCGGCCGAGGAGAGAGCTGATCGCAGAATTGACCGAACTGGATCAGAGCTTCACAATGGCGGAAACACCGACCACGATTAGTGACGAAAAAACCAGGATTGTTCGGGAGAGGCTCTCACTATACGGGCCGAACCCCTCCATGGAATTGGTACAGCAGTTGATGGCGGAAGCGGACGAGGATATACGAAAGACACAAGCCCACGAACTCAACCTAGCGAATGCACACCGCAATGCTGAAGCCCCGGAGGTAATCATCCCTGTCGAAAATGCTGGGAGGCCCAAGATACCCTATGCGGCATTTCGACCCTTCCTAGAGAGCGAGACAGGGATTGATGAATATTTGGCGGACTTCGAACGGCAATGTGCCCTGCACCAGATTCCCAACAGAGAGTGGCCCACGATATTGTCTGGGAAACTATCCGGGCGAGCCCTGGAAGCCTTTCATACTCTGGGTGCTGAGGAAGTGACACAGTATGAGCTAGTTAAGGAGACACTGTTTCGGGGCACGAAAAAGAAGCCTAACGATACCCATATGGAATGGGCGCACCGAATGCGGAGAGCGGCAAATCACTGGATGAGCGGAAGTAAAGCGGTGACTGGTGAGGAAATTTTACAATTGTTTCTCTTAGAACATTTTTATAATGGCATGGAACAGCAAGGGAAGGAATGGCTGCGAGACAGGCGACCTTCTACCTTAGAAGAAGCAGCCAAATTGGCCGATGAACATTATGACTCCTGTCTTCACGAACGCACAAACTACCGAGCTCCAGCACGGGTCGAACCCAGAGAGGTTTACCGTGCACCCCCTTGTGCTGAATTCCGAGCCCTGGTGCCCGCAGGGCCCGCCCGACACTCAGGACCACCCAATAACAGCTCTGAGCGTCCCAGACCGACTTGCCACCGATGCAAGCAACCAGGGCATTTCATGGCTAGCTGCCCCCTTAATACGCACCAGACACCCAGGAATTACAATTACCCCTCTGGGTCATATCGTCCGGCCCGGGCCCTCTGTGTTAACCAAGAGGCCCCTATGGAGGAATATTTGGGGCCGCTTCACGAGGCGGACCCTGTATATGCTGCCTCAGATAACCGCCAGCACCAACGGCAGAAGGTATGGCTCGAGGGGCGATCTACCGAGGGATTGAGAGACACAGGGGCTACTATCACGCTTTTACAGAGTCATTTGGTGCCGGAGCACAAGCAATCCAGACAGACTGTGGCCGTTAGAGTGGCGGGGGGGGGATGTGTACACAATTCCAACAGCTAGAGTGCATCTTGATTGGGGAGCGGGAAAGGGGGCTGTGAACGTGGGCATAATGGATAATTTACCTGCCGAAGTACTACTGGGCAACGATTTGGGCCCCATGACTTCTGCCTATGCTCCAGTATGCAACAACGAGGCGGACCCAGTGACTACACGGGCCCAAGCCCGGACGGAGCGAGAACTCTCACCAGTGCGGGAGACACAGGTAAGACCTACCCCGACCTTGCCTGACATGTTAGGCCCCATACCCTGGGACACCCCAGATGCTTTCGAGACAGAGTCTAAGACTGACCCGACCTTACAAAAGTACCGGGAATGAGCAGAGACCGGAGGGGGCAGGGCAGATAACGAAACATTCTTATGGGAAAAAGGGAAACTATACCGCTTGACAGAGAAAAGGGGACAGCGTAGGCGACAGCTGGTAGTGCCCCACAAATACCGTCAAGAAATCCTCAAGATAGGCCACGACATCCCCTTAGCAGGCCACCTAGCCGTAACCCGTACTCTACACCACATTACTCACACGTTCTTTTGGCCAGGGGTACACGCTGACGTTAGAACTTACTGTAACACCTGCGATGTGTGTCAACGAGTAGGAAGGCGAGGCGACCACCCTAAAGCCCATCTAGTAAATATGCCCATTGTAGAGGAACCCTTCAGCCGGGTTGCTATTGACCTAGTGGGGCCACTGGCTACCCCTAGTCCCTCCGGTAAGCGCTACATTCTTACCGTAGTGGACTACGCTACCAGGTACCCAGAGGCTGTCGCCCAATCCAACATCCAAGCGGATACGGTAGCGAATGCACTAGTACAGGTGTTCTCCCGGGTAGGATTTCCAAAAGAAATCCTATCCGACCGAGGCACCCAATTTACGGCTGAATTGACCCAACAACTCTGGCAGGTTTGCAAAATTAAGTCCCTCCTGAGCTCCCCATACCACCTCCAGAAGAACGGGCTGTGTGAGAGGTTCAATGGGACCCTCAAGCAAATGCTCAAGACGTTCACTCAGGAATACAGAGACTGGGAACGCTTCCTGCCGCACCTCCTATTTGTTTATCGGGAGGTGCCCCAGGAAACGACAGGGTTCTCTCCCTTCGAGTTGCTCTACGGAAGAAAGGTACGGGGACCCCTAAACCTGATCCGGGAGCACTGGGAGGGAGAGATGGAGACTGACGGTGTCCCCATTGTGCTATACGTGCTGGAACTCAGGGACTGAATGGAGCGATTAGCCAAATCCGTGCGGGCTAATCTCCAGTTGGCCCAGAGAAGACAGAAAGTATGGTACGATCGGGGGGCCCGAAAGAGAATCTTCACCATAGGACAAAAGGTGTTAGTGCTTAAGCCTGTGAAGACAGACAAATTGCAGGCGTCCTGGCAGGGCCCCTACCAGATCGTAGAGAAAAGGGGAGACAGCACTTATGTGATAGCTAGCTGCCACGACAACAATCTTAGAAAGACATTCCATGTAAACATGCTCAAGGAATATTTTGAGCGACCAGAGAACGTGACGGCCGTATGTTGTTCCCCTCAGGAAGAACCCGACAGTCTACTCATTCCAGACCTATTAGAAAAGAGTCTCCCCACAGGTATAGTGGCTCAGGTTCAGATAGGAGACCGACTTAGCCCCACTGAAAGGGAGCAGCTCAACCAACTCCTACAGTCCAAACACCTCACCTTCTCCCCGAAGCCAGGGTACACTACTTTAACCACCCACCAGGTAGATACTCCGGGACAAGCTCCCTTGCGCCAGGCTCCATACCGAATCCCCGAAGCAGTTAGGACAGGAATGAAGAAGGAGATCGATGAGATGCTCCAACTCAGGGTAATTGAGCCCTCCGATAGTCCCTGGGCCTCCCCAGTTGTCTTGGTGCCCAAGAAAGATGGGACAACCCGGTTCTGCGTAGACTATCGGAGGCTCAATGAAAAGACCGTGATGGACGCTTACCCTATGCCCAGGGTAGACGAGCTACTCGATCGTATAGCCAGGGGAAATTACCTGACCACTATTGACCTCTGCAAAGGTTACTGGCAGATTCCCCTGGCCCCGGAGGCTATCCCCAAGTCGGCATTCGTCACCCCATTCGGCTTATATCAGTTTAGGGTAATGCCGTTTGGGATGAAGAATGCCCCAGCTACATTCCAGCGCTTGGTGGATAGGCTCCTGGATGGCTTCCAGAGTTTTGCTTGCGCCTACCTGGACGACATAGTGATCCACAGTGAGTCCTGGGAGGACCACTTAGCTCACGTAGGAATGGTTCTGGATCAGATCCGGGCTGCTGGCCTGACTCTGAAGCCAGAAAAATGCCACTTTGGGATGGCCGAGGTCGGTACCTGGGTCACCGGGTGGGGTGTGGAAAGCAGCGACCAGAGCCGGGCAAGATAGAAGCTGTCGCCAATTGGCCCACCCCCATCACTAAGACTCAGGTCCTAGCCTTCCTGGGCATGGCAGGGTACTATAGACGGTTCGTACCAGACTACAGCACACTTGCCAAACCCCTGACTGACTTGACCAAGAAGAACTTACCTCGACAGGTCCTGTGGTCTCCCCACTGTGAAATGGCTTTCCAGGCTCTCAAAAATGCTCTAATTAATGCTCCTGTCTTGGTGGCCCCAGCCCTTAACAAACGTTTTATCGTCCATACAGATGCTTCCATGTTCGGGCTGGGAGCCGTCCTCAGCCAAGTAGGCGAAGACGGAGGGGAGCATCCAGTTGCCTACATCAGCCGGAAGCTCCTGCCCTGCGAAGTCAGCTATGCAGCGGTCGAAAAGGAGTGTTTGGCTTTGGTGTGGGCATTAAAGAAATTGACCCCCTATTTATATGGGCAGGAGTTCACTCTGGTCACTGACCATAACCTGTTGGTGTGGCTGAACCGGGTCTCTGGAGATAACGGCAGGCTATTACGTTGGAGTTTATCGTTGCAACCCTTCAATTTCACCATTACTTACAGACCTGGGAAACAGAATGGCAACGCCGACGGGTTGTCCAGACAAACCGACCTCAGCCCCGCATAACCAGCGGTCTGGACAGCCTTAGTCTGCCCCGAAAAGGGGTCAGACCCTGTCTGCCAGAGTGTTCCACAGAAAGGGAGCACTGTTACAGAAGCATTAGTTTTCATTGTGTACCGTTAAGTGCTATGTGACAGACCCTGAAGTAATGTAATTCTATTGTGGCCTGCCAAAGGGCGTTGTCTCTCTATCTAAATGTACCAAATGTGTGATGGGGGATTTTATGCTCCCCCCCCCTGGGAGTGTCCTGTGTGCATGTAACCTCAATAAAAAGCAGGCTGGGCATCCCAGACCTGAGTTCTTGGTTGACCCTCAATCGCAGCGTTGACTCGTTTTTGTGGGCAGAAGGGTATCCTAGCTGTACTACAGCTAAGGGGGATTATTCTACATTTGCGAGACTCATATAGAATACTATGGAAAGCAGCTTCTCCCCTCTTCAGCAATAGGAATCCAGGCTACTAAGCGGTCCATCTCTCAGCGAGACTAAGGGTAACCGTAACAGTGGTCTCCCCACTTAGGGATTTTATGATCCCCCTTGTGGAGTGATATGGTTAATACATCACCATCTAGGGAGATATTCGCTATCTTTCCAGGCGATATTTTAAAAGTATTACCATCAGAGCCACTAAAAGGAGTCTGATCATCTATTTGTAGAATAGTGATTTCAGGTACAGAGTTATTCCTGAAATGAATCTCCACAGCATCTGGTTTCTCTTCCACCACGTGACAGCTATGTCGGGTGCGAGATATACCAGCTTTTTCATAATTGATAGGCCATTTAACTTGTGACCAAATTACATTATTTATGCAATCAATTATGGTGCTTAATCGCTTCAGGAGATCACTACCAATAATTAAACGATCAGTTGGCAGATCCACTATAATGACAGGGTGTCTTATGACCCTGTTCCCCAATTTAAATTTTAACCAGGCAGTACCGTAAACTTTTAGGGAGTCACCCCCAACACCTATTAGAGAACCGTCAAATTCTCTTATTTTAGGTTTGTGGGTGTTAGCTCATTTAGCTGTGTTTAGTACCTGTGGGATAAGATAGTTGCCTGTGACCCAGTGTCAATTAATCCCCTGATAGGGTTGGAGACTGAATCTTGCAGCTCAACTAATACATAATATCTTCCTGCAGTTTCTACCATTTCACACATAAAGTTGGCGTTATCATACATTTGTGGGCTTTGCCACGTGTTACCTGAGTTTGCCATGCTTTCCGATGCAGAAGAAGCTTCATACCTACCGGTCTCCTCTATGACAGGTTCGGCTGGATTCTTGTGTACTGCATCTGTGGAGATAAGGTTAAGAGAGTGCTGCAAGGGAAGAGGTTTGTTAATTTTTCCCGGATTAGGTTGTCTGTCATCACAGCTAAATTGTCCGTTTTCGGTCTGTGGGGAGAGAACATGATTAGTATCATTGATCTTTATTACTACATTTTGTATATCTCTCCCCTACCCTTCAGGTGATACTGCAGTATTTATGACTGTGCCTGTGGTCCACTGCTGACCACTGGCTGTACCCCTAAAAAAGTACTGTTCGGTTGCTGAGCCGTAGATTTTTGACTCATATTAGCGATTTGTTCGCTCAACCGATTTAACTGGGTAAACAGCATATCTACCTGATTCTACAAGTTACCTCTACCCCTGGGTCTATCTCCTAGTGCCCCATTGTAATGATTCCTGGACCATTGGGTTCCCTCAGAATCAGGGCCGCTATTTCTATTCTGGCGTGGTTGCCGCTGGGGTTCAGCTTGCTCAGTATTAGTACTTTGGGGAGCATTATATACCTGGGGTGTCTGGTTACCTTGAGAATATCTTCGCCGTTTATTGTATCTACCCTTGCGCGGATACCAATTATTTGGTGAGTGTTCTCTTTGTGAGTAATTATTCACCTGATTATGTTCCCCACTTTGGTTATAGTCTCCCTGCACCTCAACCTGTGTAGGGGAGGGGGCAGGGTTAAACCCCTGTGGAGATGGCCTGTTTTGACTGGCCACCTCTGCATAAGTTCTCTTTTTAGACTCCAAATTAAGGGGGCTAGGTGACACCCTAGTTTCTGCCACAATTTTGGGTTTTGACTCCTTTTTAACCCCCTGCTCACTGGACTGCTGAATAGAGTATAACTTTGTACTCTCTTTGATCAGCCATTCCAATGAGAAGTCCTAATCAAAATCTCTAGCCAAGTTGATTTTGATGGGTGTAGGCAGTGCTTCAAAAAATAAATTTACAAATTCTGAGCCATCAAATTTGGGATTATCTTCAGCCATACTGTACGCATTTTTCAATACAGAAAGGAATTTGATGGAACTTTGATTCGCACGACACTTTAAACCATATACCGCTATTTTCGCGGCAGTTTTAGTGCGCTATTGCCCGAATTCTTTTCTGCATTGTCATTTTATCCCATTCCAGTAATGAATATTCATATCCTTTAGTGAAGCTAACGCATTTTCAAAAGCCTGTAAATGATCAATTACAGATGTTGTTCCCTTATTGGAGAATATAGGTACTGCGCGTTGTACGAAGGTGATTATTTTATGGGAATCATAGACTTTATCAGACTTACTTTGGGCTTCTCTGTTAGAGTTTCCCTCCCCCGCACCAGCTGCGCTACAGCAGTCCTCTGGATTTATATCATGAGGTGACTGCCTATTTGGGAAATCTATTTCTGACCCATTAGGGGTCATTTGTCTATATTGTTCTATATATTTTTGTACCTCGTCCCCGACGTGTTCGCTAAAGGAGTTGGCATTATCTGTATTATTCTCACTGTTAATATAAGGGTTTTCATTATGGCGATATGACCTTTTTAAATCGCTTTATTCTCTCTGGCTTTGCGCAAGCTGTTTATTTAAATCGTGTATCTGTGCGAGTAAGTCGATGTTATGCTTATCTAAGGCGGTTAGGTTTTGGGCAAATTCATCCATTTTATTTTTGGCTATTTTTAAATCCTCTTCGCGTCTGCGTGAGGAACGAATACTATTTTCTAGCTCCTGTATTTGCAATCGTTTGTCTGTGACACAAAACGACATTTCATCAATGATGCATATTAAAAGGGGCCAAGATTTTAGTATTAGATCCTCTCACTTTTTGGGAGTTTTGCATTGATTAATCATTAATAATTCCTGGAAGAATTCATTCTCTTTATTCCACATATTATTATTAACGGTAATATTTTTAGCTCTAGTTTCAAGCATATCCACAAAATCATTTAATTTACCAGCAATATTTAACTTCCCTTTAATGTAACTTAAGTTATCTTTCTTAAGGACCTGACCTTTAGTAATAGGTATTATAATGGGACCAATTTCATCGCTATGTATAGAATTAAATGAGTCACTTCTGGCTACAGACATTATTATATTGGTTTAGTATTCATTTAAATTAAAACGCTAATACAATTTTTGCCAATAAAAAGAGAGAAAAAAAAATTATATTAAAAAAAATATATAGTATTAATTTTGAAATATGAAAAATTAATATTTCGAAATATGAAAAATTAATATTTTGATTAACTTCGAAAATATGAAAAATTAATATTTTTGATTAATTTTTAAATATGAAAAATTTATATTTTTATTAATTTTTCAAAAATTAATCTTTAATAATATTTCAAGATATTAATATCAATCTCGAAATATGAAAATCAATATTTCAACCTTTCAAAAATTATATCTTCAAAATATTAATATCGAAATATGAAACATTTTCTCTCTTTTATAATGATTTCTATTTACTACAAATATATTATATCAAATATGATGAATATTATTAAATCTCATGCAAAGTGCCTCCAATTATTATGTCAGTATATTTATGAAAATCTTAGTAGTGCTATCCAAATAATATATCAGCTTATGGCAGGGTTATAACCAATACAAATAATAATTTTCCTTAAAAATAGAAACCCTTATTCAACATGCACCTACTAGACCATACAATTAATATAAATATCTGAATTCTTTTATTTAGTTAATATCCATAAACATATTGAAATATATTTGCAATAAAAGGAAATTTAATAATATTATATGCGCTTGAAAACTATTTAAATATGCTATGCAAAGTTCATACACGCTTATCTTAAAAACCAGCCTTATTTACAAATCTTTTAACATCCAAGCAATACAATTTTAAACTGTGCTCTTAAGCAATAGGATAATATATATATTCTGCTAATTAACTGCAATTTATCCTAATACAAAATTAACTGACAATATCAGAACTTGCATAGATGAGTTACTTAGCCAATCAGACACAGATTTAAACAATACCTAGGCTTATGACTACCAATTTAAAATACAATATACTTCTGAATTATTATTATATATTTGCATAGATGAAACAATTTAGTAGCAAAAAATTGTTTAACCATACACAGGCTGAATACTAGTAAAAATGCAGACTGTTCTCTAAATCTATTAAATACAAGTTGACTATGCTCTCACCAGTTCCCTTTTTGTTTCAAGTTTGTAAAAATTAGAACAATATATACTTCACCAATTTTGAACCAATTCGTAGCGGTCTTTAGGTCATCTCATTCGAAGGAAGGTTTTTGCACAAATCAAGGTTAAGTTTTGAGTTCCTTGCTTAGTGAAATTTTTCCCAGGTATATCGCAGCCAAAATCAGATTACTAGTTTTCAGCAAGTTACAGATAACTGTCCCTTGTGCATTCCCTACTCCCCTTATATGTAATCATAGATGACCTGTTTCGTTCACGCCCTTTTGGCTTGTCCCTTGTCATTGGATAATTGGTTTAGTATACATTGTTGTTATGGAAACGCCCACGGAGCCTTGTCCCTTGTCATTGGATAACCGGAATATCTCATTTCCAACAGCCAAAAGGCTTTCTGGCTGTAGTTCTCTCATGGCAACACCGGGTGGCAGTATTACAAACAGACACAGCAATATCATTTTTAAACATTTGAAACTTAAATCAGTATTTCTATGAGAGGGTTATTCATTTATCATAATTTACTGCAACAACTATTCACAATATTTGTTTTGGATAAGTTATATCTTAATGAATTTTCTGATCATTTTGATATGAAATATCAAATACATCTAACATTATATTAAAATAATTTATATTTCATTTAGCCTAACAGAAAATTTATATTTCATAGTCATATCACATCAAAGTAACTTCCATATCTTCATCTCACTATATTTTAAAAGATGTATTTAAAACTTTATAAACATTTATTGCACATTCATATGATATGACTTATTTCATCTCACGCAGGCATTCCATCTGAAATAAAGTAATAAGTGTCATTAATTATTTCTTTCCAGGTCCACAAGTATTTATTTATATTCTTAAAAACACAGAGGCTAAGTAAGATCTTTTATGTTTTCAAAACATATATATATATATATATATATATATATATATATATATATATTATATGCCATATTTTATGTTTCTAATAAGCCCAGGATGTATGAACCTTCTTCATGCGGATCTGAGATTATATGTCTGAAAAATATAAACACTACAGAGGTTATTAAACATTTTTGACTGACTAAAACAGTTACCTCCCAAGCTTAGCAAATATCCATTTAATAATACAGAATTAGACAATTTCCCAAATTTCTATATTTAATACATTCTGAGGCATGCATTCAAATAGAGAAAAAAAATGATTATTTGCTGTCTGTTCAGTAGGTTCTCAGGGTCACACCTCAGCATTTGTCTTTTGTTTCCCAAGGCCTTCACTGCCCCACATGGGGTCAATCCACGAGTAGTTGTAAAAGTCTTAATACAACATATTTTCTGTTTAGCTATCAGTGCAGACGTGTATTTGATGTTTAGGGATAACTAACACCTATGTGCATAAAAGCTGTTTCCCTATGATTTTGATCAGTTCCAAGGGGGTATTTCAGACGTCTTGACTCCATACACCACATGGGGTACAGAGTGCTATGAAATGTGCGCTTCCTAATTAAGAAGCAAATGTTTTATTGTTCCCACTTTAGCTAGGAATTTCTCTTTTAAAGAAATTTTTATTAGTTTCCTGTGTAATTGAAGAAGTGGGGGAGAATTAAACCTGTTTGAGTTAGTTCTTCTGAATGCAATGAGTTATTTTCTACTGATCAGTGAAAATATCTGATCAAAGATACAGATTTATTAATCTTGAAATATATGATTAAAATATATATTTATTAACCTCACATATACCTTGACAATTCCAAGGAGAGTGCACACTAGCCACTGCTAAAAAAGGCACCAAGACAAAATGGTAGCCCAGTCTGTAGACCTGCCAGCGTTAAGATAACAAACAAAAATATGGCCAGTGCTAAATGAGAACCCCTATAGTAAAGGCCCCATAAAATAAAGGTTAATTTGCCACATGCTGACTGCACAAATACCCCACATTTAAAATGTAAAGACATTACAAATGTAATATTTATGTAGTCTAGATGTAAACATGTCTGTGTATAACCTAATTACCTGGTTATGCTATACATTAAAAATGTACCTAGTAATGGCCTGCAGACTTTGTGGGTGCTCTGTACTTACCTGAAAAGCACCAACTGCACTGTGCTAGCCAGCTGTAGAACCTCTGCCCACAGAATTATCTTTGAAACCTCCAACATTGCCAGGGAGCTCCTTGTTTCCCCCTGATGGTTGATATAGGCTACAGTCGTGATGTTGTCCGACTGAAATCTGATGAACCTGACTGCAGCTAGCTGAGGCCAAGCCTGAAGAGCATTGAATATCACTCTTAGTTCCAGAATGTTTATCGGAAGGAGGGCTTCCTCCTGAGTCCACGAACCGTGAGCCTTCAGGGAGTTCCAGACTGTGCCCCAGCCCAGAAGGCTGGCATCTGTCGTCACTATAGTCAATTCTGGCCTGCGGAAACTCATTCCCCTGGACAGATGGACCCAAGATAGCCACCAGAGAAGAGAATCCCTGGTCTCTTGATCCAGATTTATCTGAGGAGACAAATCTGTGTAGTCCCCATTCCACTGATTGAGCATGCAAAGTTGCAGTGGTCTGAGATGTAGGCGGGCAAATGGAACTATGTCCATTGCCGCTACCATTAGGCCGATTACTTCCATACACTGAGCCACTGACGGCCGAGAAGTGGAATGAAGAGCACAGCAGGAAGTTAGAAGCTTTGAAAACCTGACCTCTGTCAGAAAAAATTTCATTTCTACTGAATCTATCAGAGTTCCTAGGAAGGAAACTCTTGTGAGAGGGGAGAGAGAACTCTTTTCTTCATTCACCTTCCACCCGTGAGACCTCAGGAATGCCAGAACAATGTCCGTATGGGACTTGGCGATTTGAAAAGTCGACGCCTGTATCAGAATGTCGTCTAGGTAAGGAGCCACCGATATGCCTCGTGGCCTTAGAACCACCAGTAGGGACCCTAGAACCTTCGTAAAGATTCTTGGTGCTGTGGCTAACCCGAAGTGAAGAGCCACAAATTGGTAATGCCTGTCTAGGAAGGCGAACCTGAGGAACTGATGATGATCTCTGTGTATTGGAATGTGGAGATAAGCATCCTTTAAGTCCACGGTAGTCATATATTGACCCTCCTGGATCATAGGTAGGATGGTTCGAATAGTCTCCATCTTGACGGATGGGACCCTGAGAAATTTGTTTAGGATCTTGAGATCCAAGATTGGCCTGAAAGTTCCCTCTTTTTTGGGAACTATAAACAGATTTGAATAGAAGTCCTGCCCCTGCTCCTCCCTTGGAACTGGGTGGATCACTCCCATAACCAGTAGGTCTTGAACGCAACTTGAGAATGCCTCTCTCTTTATCTGGTTTGCAGATAATTGTGAGAGATGAAATCTCCCCTTTGGAGATGAAGCTTTGCAGTCCAGAAGATATACCGGGGAAACAATCTCCAGAGCCCAGGGATCCTGGACGTCTCTTGCCCAAGCCTGGGCGAAGAGAGAAAATCTGCCCCCAACTAGAACCGGTCCCGGATCGGGGGCAACTCCTTCATGCTGTCTTAGAGGCAGCAGCAGGTTTTTTGGCCTGCTTCCCCTTGTTCCAAGCCTGGTTAGGTCTCCAGACTGGTTTGGACTGGGCAAAATTTCCCTCTTGTTTTGCATTAGAGGAAGTTGAAGCTGCGCCACTCTTGAAGTTTCGAAAAGAACAAAAATTAGTCTGTTTGGTCATTAATTTGTTGGACCTATCCTGAGGAAGGGCATGACCTTTTCCTCCAGAAACATCAGAAATGATCTCCTTCAGTCCAGGCCCGAATAGGGTCTGCCCTTTGAAGGGGATGTTGAGAAGCTTAGACTTTGAAGTAACGTCAGCTGATCAGGATTTAAGCCATAGCGCCCTACGCGCCTGAATGGCAAAACCTGAATTCTTAGCCGTTAGCGTGGTTAAATGAAAAACGGCGTCAGAAATAACGGAATTAGCTAACTTAAGAGCTTTAATCCTGTCTAAAATATCATCTAACAAGGTCTCCACCTGTAGAGCCTCCTCAAGAGACTCGAACCAGAAAGCTGCTGCATCAGTGACTGGGGCAATGCATGCAAGAGGCTGGAGAATAAAACCTTGTTGTATAAAGATTTTCTTAAGGAAACCCTCTAATTTTTTATCCATTGGATCTAGGAAAGCACAACTGTCCTCGACTGGGATAGTTGTACGCTTAGCTAGGGTAGAGACTGCTCCCTCCGCATCTGCTATGAGTCCCGTGTTGCGGCATCTATGGGAAACATCTTTTTAAAAGCAGGAGGGGGAGAGAATGGTACACCTGGTCTATCCCATTCCTTAGTAATAATTTCCGAAAACCTCTTAGGGACTGGAAAAACATCATTGTAAACAGGCACTGCAAAGTATTTGTCCATTTTACACAACTTCTCTGGGACTACAATGGGGTCACAGTCAGCCAGAGTCGCTAAAACCTCCCTGAGCAACAAGCGGAGGTGTTCAAGCTTAAATTTAAACGCTGTCATTTCAGAGTCAGACTGAAGTAACGCCTTCCCTGAATCAGAAATGTCACCCACAGATAGAAGCTCTCCTGCTTCGGCTTCTGCATATTGTGAGGGTATATCAGACATAGCTACTAAAGTGTCAGAAAGCTCTGTATTTGTTCTAGCCCCAGAGCTGTCTCGCTTTCCTTGTAACCCTGGCAGTTTGGACAATACCTCTGTGAGGGTATTAGATATAACCGCCGCCATGTCTTGTAAGGTAAACGCATTGGATGCACCAGATGTACTTGGTGTCACTTGAGTGGGAGATATAGGTTCTGACACATGGGGAGAGCTAGGTGGTTTAACCTCCCTTTTGTCAGTCTGAGAAACCTCTGGTGATAAATCTTTAAATGCCATAATATGGTCTTTATAACTTATAGAAATATCAGTACATTTGGTACACATTCTAAGAGGGGGTTCCACAATGGCTTCTAAACATAATGAACAAGGAGTTTCCTCTATGTCAGACATGTTTAACAGACTAGTAATGAGACCAGCAAGCTTGGAAAACACTTTAATAAATGTGAAACAGCAATTAAACAAAAACGGTACTGTGCCTTTAAGAGAAAAAAACTACCACATAAACTGCAAAACAGTGTTAAAAAGTAGTAAACTCTACGAAATTTTTACAGTGTGTATAAGGGACTAAAGCAGCATTGCACCCACTTGCAAATGGATGATTAACCCCTTAGGCCCCAAACCGGATTTGAAAAACGTTAATAAACAGTCAAACACACTGCCACAGCTCTGCTGTGGCTCCTACCTGCCCTTAAACACGATTTTTGCAGGAATAAAAACCCTCTATAGTGATCCTAGATGCCAGAGGACTCCTTTGGAGAAGCTGGATGTCTCAGTCTGAATATCAACTGCGCATTTAGAGCGCGAAAATAGGCCCCTCCCACCATGCACTTGATCTCAGAGGGCCTTAAAAAAGTACTCCTAGGAGTAATCTGACTAGCCATGTGGAAAACTAGGCCCCAAATAAAGATTTATCACCCTCAGAGAAAAAACATTTTTTCAATAAACCATGCAAACGTTTTGACACTAAGTAATATGAGTATTAACATGAATATTACCCTTTTTTGTAAGCATGAGCCCAGTTGTTGTTAAATCACTGCATCAGGCTTACCTCAAATATACAGGGCTCTGTCAGCATTTTCTAGACCTTATCATCTCTCTAGAAATAAATATACTGAACATAACTCAAATCAAGTAATCTGCAAACCGTCCCCCCAACTGAAGTTTTCTTTCCATACTCTTCAGTTATGTGTGAGAACAGCAATGGACCTTAGTTACAAACTGCTAAGATCATCAACCTCCAGGCAGATTCTTCTACACTACACTAAGTCACCACATCTCTCTTACACTTCCTATCTTGCCGAGAGTTGCAAGAGAATGACTGAGGATGGCAGTTAGGGGAGGAGCTATATAGACAGCTCTGCTGTGGGTGTCCTCTTGCAACTTCCTGTTGGGAAGGAGAATATCCCACAAGTAATGGATGAACCCGTGGACTGGATACACCTTTACAAGAGAAATTGCTGTTTGAGGAAGGTAACAAGTCTCACATAGGTCTGAGAACCCCTTTCAATGTAGAATGTGAAGCACCACAATTCTTCACCTACTCATTTGGAGGCAAAGACAAGAACTGAGATTTAAAGGGAAGTGGGAGGGTTCAAAATCTCTTGGGGTATCTTTCTCCTACTGACAGGATTGCAATACCCCGTGCCAAGGCCCGTGGACTTTCACCACACCTTATGAAAGAAAGGAGGTTTGCATGACAAGGCTGAAAGCTCAGAAACCCTTCTATCTGAAGAAATAACTAGAAGAAAAAGAACCTTCCAGAATAAAAGCTAAAGGTCTTACCAATGCATTGGCTCAAAAGGAGGAGTTTGAAGAGCCTGCAAAACCAGATTAAGATTCAAAAGGAGGAAAAACTGGATGAATGACGTGTTTAATTCTGGTAAGAGCCTGAACAAAGGTCTAAAAATCTGGAATTTTAGCAAATTTCTTAAAAAAAACAAAAACCACTGAAATTTGAACAAAGAACTGGCAGAAACCCTTTTGCAGAGCCTCCTGCCGGAAAAATCCAGCAATAACCTTTGCTAGCAGTTTTCCAGACCTTATGATTAATACATGTGGTAACAGGTTAACTAACCTGAATCAAGATGTCAACTTCGACAGAAAAAACACTGACCGTGCAATTACCATGACATCAGAATTTTAGAAGATCTTAATAAAAGGACCTTGAATGAAGATGCCTTTTTAGAGGAAGCTTCCAAGGTGGACACAAGGTCATCAGAACTAAACCCGCAAACCAAGTCCAGCAAAGCCATGTTGGGTCAATCAGAATTGTTAAGGCTCGTAGATGATGAAAATCCATTTGAATGACCAGTGAACCACTAGGGCATCTATCAAAATCACCAGAAATTCCTGAGACCTGGCACAATACTAAGGTGGTTTGTGATTCAAGCAAGAGGTCATGAGATCTCTTTGGCTGAATCAGAAAGTTTTTTACCATATTGTGAGACGTTGGGTTCTGAGACCATTCACATGGGGGAGGAGACTGGCGACTGTGAAAGTTTGTCTCCCAATAGTACACACCCAGAATGTGGATGGCAGAAATCATGCAATGATGACGTTCTGCACAGCATTGATGATTTGTGGGGCACTTACCTCATTGCTAAGGAACTGCAAATTCCTAACTGATTATAGACATAAGGCACTACTGTGATGTATAACTAGAATACAACTAAAAACAACAAAGTATCAGCGCTACTAAGGAGGTAGATAATGAATATGTGTATAGAGTCACGAAAAAATTAAGGTGAAACTAATATGAATGATATTAGGTGATGGAAAATGGATACTAGCAAGTAGATATCCTAATAATAATCACACACTAGTAATCTTCCGTCAGTGTCAGTCTCATATGGTTCTCCAGATATTATAGTCTCACCAATCAGTAGAGATTGAACAATTTAACTCTGAGTCTACACTGCAAAATGGTGTATGCTGCTTTTCTGAGGGTGTATCATCAAATATCCCTTAGAAGAAGGCAAATGCTGGAAAAAATTGAAATACTAGAATAGCAGAAGTCATGTCTGAGGTTGAGACAACTCCAGAGAGCTCTGAAGATTGCAGAGTTGGGTAACCTCTCCTCCTGAGGATACTTAAATCAATGCACTCCGAGACGCCCCCAGACTTCACCAGTAAAGTGTGAATTGTCTTCACATTGAAAGTAGGAACTTTCAGGAATTTGTTCAATAATAAAATCCAAAAAAGACTGAAAAGTACCCTCTTTCTTTGGTACTATAAAGAGACTTAAATAAAACCCCTGGTTTAATTTTGAAGTTTGAACTGGAGTACTCACTCCCATAAATTCCAGATTTCTTTACACAAGCAAAACAATCTTCAGCCTTTAAAGGCTCGAGGCAATGGAGACAGAAATAATGTTTCCCAAGAACTCTATTAACAAAAAAAATAATTCAACTCCTAGCCACCAGGAGGCAAAGACACCCCAGCAAAGCTTAAGTATCCCTCCCACTTCCCATACTCCCCAGTCATTCAGACGAGGGAATAAGGAAAGAGAAAGAGGAACACCAGGAGTATAGAAGTGCCTGAAGTTTAAGAAAAACAAAAACCGCCTGAAAAATGATACAAGGGTGGGTTGTGGACTCTCCATGCCAGGAAAGAAATGTTTTTATCAGGTAAGCATAAATTTTGTTTTCTTTCCAATAGCATGGAGAGTCCACGATTCCATTCAATTACCAGTGTGAAACGTATATCCAAGCCAGAAAGCACACAGAATGAGAAAGCACTGGTAGAATGAACCATAATCCTCTTAGGTGGCTGCTGACCAGCTGGCTCCTAATCCAATCGAATGACACTCCTGAACCAAAAATAGAGTAATTGCAGTGGCCTTTTGACCCTTGCACTTACCTGAGTACACCACAAAAAAGCAGAAGATTGTCTAAAATTCTTAGTAGCCGGGGCGGAGCCAACTATCATAGGGTCCAGACGTGTGTGTAAAGAGCTCCCGGCTCTTATATGTTATAATTTCTGTTTGTTGGTCCCTAAAATAACCTTTAAACACCAAAAGTGGACCCTTTCATATACAGCTCTTTTTGGAAGTCTTGAAAGCTCCTGGATGGACGTTTTTTTGGCTTTGTGAGAGTTTCAAGAGTTAGGCTGCGATGGAGGCCTGGGCCGACTGGAGGCTGGCTGTGACACAGCTCCTGCAGGATCATTTTGCTAGCCTGGAGCTGGTTCTCCGTGAGTGTTATGGTGACAAAGCTGCAGGAGAAGACAAATTTAGGCAGTCGGCCGACCATCATGCCACTTTTACTCTGACTCCTAGTGACTCTATTGTTGGCCAGAGTGACTGTGTTGCTATGCCGGCCCCTGAGATCGCCTGCAGCCATCTTGATTCCCTAAAGCAGAAGGACGCTACCTACCTCTGCAGCACCGGGTTGGACTGTGCGGTTGGAATTGGGGACTGCCTTGCCGCAACTACTGTTTCCAGTTTGGCTATTGATCCGATCCGTTACCCGGGGGATTCATCCTCAACACACAACTTACCTTTAAGCATGGAGTGCCTAGCTTCCACAGTCGGCGGATATATTGGGGAAGGTAGTACAAGTACACTGCTTGCGTCCACTACACGGAACTCTGCTGAACCCAAGACTTTTCATTCTAGACGGATCAGAGGAATATCTCCAATTATCCCACAGCTGGGGTTTTTGGACCACCATGCAGAGCTTGCTATTTATGCCGGGCGAGGTGCTGTGCTTGCCGCGGATCGGTTTGGAGGCGATTGGAAGGAACTCAGGGCATTTCAGTATGAGGCCTTTGTTGATACTTACCCCAAGAGCATCTTGCAATTATGTCTGCTATTTGGTGACATCAGTTGCTTGACTTTAGAAGGCAGTCAATCCACGATCCATAATCCAGCCTTTGTTAAACACCTGGTAGCTACAGCCCCAAAAGTTGGAATTGGCTAATATGCAAAATATCTGCAGAGACTATGACTGACTATGGTTAACCTGCCTTAGACCTATAATACAGATTTAATGGTGTCCTGATTGGATCGATATAACCTTATTATACGGACATGGTTTCTATTTTCACATACTGTTGGTTGCGTATGTTATATCTGAGGAGCCTGTTGGGTTACCTTCTCTTTCAGCTAAAGTTACTTGCCTAAACTTTGTCTTGTAAAGGCTGATAGACACAGTCAGGTTCTCCATATTATTTTTATATGTTCTCACTCTGCATTTTGATGTTCACTACAGTTTTTGTTTAACCATATTATATATTTAAAGATTTTTATTGAGGTTTTTGGAAGCATTTACAAAAACAAGTGAAATTACCTTGTGACAGGAAAGACGTATTTTGTAACAGACTGTACATTAGTAAAATGGCATGCATTCTCAGACATATACAGATTCAAAATTAAACAGGTAACTTTAACTGTAACCTCTCTTTTTTTTTTTTTATGTGAATATAGAAACCTCCTCAGGTACCAATAGGTCACTCTTGGACCCTTGAAAAACATCAATAATCAATGGAGGTTAGGTAGCTAAACCTATTGCCACTCTTGGGCTTGGAAGAGCAGTAGCAGCTAAACTGACTGAGTGCAGAATAACAACCCAGGTGTAAAGATGTGTGAGTTAAGGAGATAACCAAAAATAATCTAATAGAGAGCTGAATTGGCTGAAAACATATTAACGTGTGCACAGAGAACTGCAGTGTAGTGTACTATATAAAGGACCAGCAACTAGGTAATGCTCTACTACCCTATGTGTAATAGTAGTGATGGCTGTGTAGGCTCCCTGGGGAGTGATTCAGGGTAGCAACTAAAATGCTAGACAGGAGTTAGAAGATTTAATGCAGCTATGATTTATGTACTGGCTAATAGATAGGAAAAAGTATATTTAAATGTCCTGGCTAGCAGCGAAGTTAATAGAGATCATTGTTGTGTTGTCTCATTATGTACACAAGGGAGACTAACTTAACCAGGTGGTTGGGAATATTAAAGTTAATTAAAAATAGCTATGGGCCTAAAGTATCATAATAGTTAAACAAACACTGGTCCACCATGACCTCCTCTCTAGTTGTGACCTGCCCTGCAGTAAATGTGTACATCTAAAGGAATCAGCTTGCTACAGCTTGTAAATTATAGGTAATAAAAAGAGAAAAGAGTGCAGCACCAACAATACATTCATTAAATAACTATCAAAGAATTAGGGGGATATGAACATACGTATATGAGTGTGTTTCTCTCACTGGGAGCATGAAAATAAAAGTCCTTAGTGCGTCCATATTAGCATACATCTATGCAGTCTATTCGGAACATTCGTGGGAACGTTAACATGGCAAAAACATAACTGAGACAGGCTAATCTTTAATGAAATCCCCGGGGTCTCTTTGCAGGCACAGAAATCAGTGTCAGCCAATGTAAATCTGCATGTCTTAACCCACTCTGGGTCTCTGGAGGCAGGAAAAGTTACAGCCATGACAGTCTGGTATGGTTTCAGGATTATCTCCCGGTTCCCCTGTACCCAGAAGCGTTTTGAGAATTAGCCCACTCCTGATCTATCCAGTTTCATCACAGAAGCCAGAACCGCCCTGACTTTACTGCTTGAGGCTTCGGGACCTGCACTTCTGATTAGCAGAGATGACCCTCCGGGGTCCCAGCTTTCCGGAACCGAGACAGCAGTAAAAACTACACAAGTGCTCGTCTGGCCTGACAGTGGGATTGGGTGACACTGCTGCTGTGCATTACCAGGACTCACCGTATCAACTGTCGGCATCGTTTTCCCCCAGTGCATGTGGTCACTAGTAGAGGATTGATTAAGTCCCAGCTCATACCTGGTATCTCCGTGTACATGGAGGTGAAGGACAGCTGCGGGAGAGGCCAAGTATGTGCGGCCAAACTCTTCCTAGTCGGCGTATCTTCATATTCAGGTAAGGTAGATGTTTGCGGTCCTTTAACTTTCTTTGGGTCAGCAGGAGCGTTCGGTGCATTCCAAGAGAGTGCTAGATTTTCAGTTGCTGGGTTCTCTATATGAGCAGCTCTTCCCCGGTCAACGGTACAGCAGTTGGGATCTCTTTGTGCTGTGAGAAGGTCTCTCACGTTTGCAGCATTCCATAGCGAAGCCTCATTATCACTGGCCACGGGGACCGCAGATGGAGTCAGAAACACAAGTTCTCTGGAAGCGTAGTCGGTGACGGGTAGCGGGCTCCGAGGACAGGGGTCTCCCCTACTCCCCCCCTCTGACCAGCTAGGTTCTTGCTGAGGAATCCTCTCTCGATTACCGATATTTGAGCCAGATGCCATTTGCAGGTTTTCTTCAAATAGCTCCTGATAGCCGGCGAGCAAGCGGCTCAGTTCTGTTAGGAAACTTGCAGCGGTCTCCATTTTAGCTTGAGTCTTAAATTGTAATTGGGCACTCAGTATGCAGGTAATTAACAGCGCACAGTAGGCACCGCTCGACAGTGAAGTCCACAAGGGGAAATCACTGGGGGGTTGTATTGAGGCCTAAACCTCAGAGTTAATGCTCCGGATTCTGAGAGCAGGCAGCAATCCTAAAACGGGTATCTCCTGAAAGGGAATCCTCCGCAGATCAATATGCCATCAAATTAAAATTCAGATGGAGTTCCTAAGCAGAGATTTTAGTTGGAATAGTAGGATAACTGGAGCAGCTCAAAATATTGCGTCCAAGCATAGCCGCCGCCCGGAAGTCCCCCCTTAACCATATTATATGAAGGGTCACATTACAGTTATTTTCTATTCTAGATGCTATCTCATTTTAAATATCTAAATAGCTATATCTGGGCTAATTCCAGATGCTTACTCCCATGAGTGCTGACAAATACAATCTACTATTCTCCCTGTCATTCTGATGCTAATATGATTTGTTATAAGTATAGCCCAATACTATAATGGTTTTCCGAATATGATATATCCTTAGATGTTGAGAAGGATGATAGTGATATTATTTTATAACTATGCTTGGGGGTACATTTATACATACACCTCATGTAACTACTACACGTGTCATATCCCTGCTAATGGTTTATTTGAGATAACTCAGGTTGTGTAGTAATCTATTTGTTAAACTTATTATGTAGCATTTAAGTTCATTAGGTAAAGAGAGAACACATGCAGCCACTTCTGAGAGGTTTGTGTAACCTTTTATTAGGCTATGTTAGATGTATATGTACCTATCAGGTTTCAGCATTTTAGGTTATGATATGGGTATATGTAACTAACCAGCTTTAGTATTACAGGATGCGATATGGGTATATGTAGTTTATGGGCGCCAGCGCTACAGGATATGATATAGGTGCCTGTAACCGACAGGCTTTAATTCTACAGGATATGACATGGGTATATGCAACGAACATGCTTCTGTACTACAGGATAAGTTATGTGTATATGTAACTAATAAGCTTTAGTATTTCAGGATACAATATGGTATTTGTAACTAATAGTTGTCAGTGCTACAGAATATGATGTGGGTATTTGTGTTTAATAGATTCTAGTGCTTTGGGACAGGTGAGCCGGGACCCTAGAAACTTTTAATGAACACTTTGAGGGGGGGGGACAGCTTTAGACTTTTACCCCCCCCCCCATACCATATAACTTAAACTGACTATAATGGCAATTGAGAAGCTGAGAAGGTCGAGGACTGGGAGTTGAGAGGCTTCCGGTATTGCGTGCATAGTAATTTCCGGCACGCACAGCTCTGCGAGGACAGAGCGCATCGGAGCATTTTCAACAACCGCTCCACGCAGCTACACTCCTATTGGCGGTTCCTGGCTCTGAGAAACTACCCGGGGAGGAGGACAGTAGTATCCGGCTGCACTTCGGAAGCCTCTTTGTACGCCTCAGCATATCGGGTGGCGCCGATACCAATAGCAGTGCCCCCACATCCAGGTGAAGATCACACAGCCAGAAGATGAATGGAGCACCGGCACTAGAGAAAGATTACAGCGTGGCGAAGATATCTTGCTTGTAGGCAAACAACGATAAAACAAAGCTTTCCCCCCGTTGACAGACCGTGCTGGAGGATCTTGGCTGCAGGGTTCTGCTACACCGGAGAGGTGTCTCGGGCGTCGCAGGATCTCGTGGACAAACTTAAGCAACGGCAGAGCCATCTGAGGCTTTGGGGGCAAAAGACCAGCCACGGAAACGCAAGTATTGTGTGCCTGGCACACATGTTTATAAGACTGCTGTTAATTGTAAAATCTGGCCTGGGCAAAGATTGCTTCTTTTCTTCACATAGCTATTCAGTTTAAGTCCTGGATGTGTGGGGTTTTGGATATTTAAAGCGGGACTTGGTAGCTTAAAATACAATATGCAAACCTAGAAGTGCTGTCTTGCAAAGAGGAAAAAAGAAAGAGGAAAAAAAAAAAAAGAAAAGGAAGTTTTTTCTATACCTTACTAGGATTTGATATTACGTGCGACTGGCTCATGCAGTCAAGTATACATTTTTTGGTTATCTCCTGAAGGAGTGGTGGCAGTAGAGGAACATTATTGCCCTTTTTGTTTTTTCCTACAAAGTTATACAGCTAATTTGTTTTAGAACTGTCTTCATAAAGAACTTTCAAGATACCTAAAAACAACGGTCAGCGGATGACCTAAAAGAACTCTAATAAGGCTCTAAGAAAGTTCATCAGCATGTACTAGGTCATGATTGCGGCCCTTCAAAGAACATCCCTCTTAAAAAAAAAAAAAAAAAGGGGGCTTGCTGGGAAAGAATAAAAACAATCCACGTCTAATAGGACACTTAGCTGGGGGACTGTTTTTCTGTTTTTTATCTCTTCCCTCTTCTTTTTTTAAGGTCATAATAGTTGGTGATATAAGCTTGTGAACGTTATAAGGCATATACTTCCTCAATTACAGTCTATGAAAATGTATATATGTAAAGGTATACTGATAAGGAAATGACTATTGCAAGTTAAAAGGAAAATATGTAATAGTTAGATTGCTGGTAATAGCGTGTCATAGATAAATACCCTTAACCAATAAGTTATCACTATAAACAAGAGAAACTTATTTTCTCTGTCTTTTCCTGATTTTTTTTTTTTATTTTTTTTTTTATTTTTTCCTGTTTTTTTTCCCTTTCCCTTACACAAACACACCATTACCCTACACTGAGCACTCACCTAGTTTGTACTTTTTAAACCTCTGCTTGAGGCTTCACACACCTTTTTTTTTGTCTTTAGGCTTTATCCACCCCTAATTAGGAGTTGGCAATAGAGTACTACACTTTCTCTAAATTGGGATTAACTATCCCTCTTTACCCACTGCACCTATTCACTTTTCATTAAAAAAAAAAAAAAAGAGAAAGAAAAAAATATATACATATATAGAGTATACTTATACTTGTATAAATTTGTGTCACATGCACAAGGTGTAAGGGTATGGAAAAATACATGACGAATGTGAAAGCTAGATCACCCGCCATGCCAGTAAGAAAGGATAAAAAAGTAAAATTAGTGCAGGAAGACCCCTCAGAAAAACCTGAGGTAATCGAACATACACCCACACCTGAGCCTCAACTAGTAATAGATCAGGGGGTCGATCCGATATAAAGCGTCGCCCGCAAAAGCCGGCGACGCCAATATTTACGCTGATTTGGTATCCTATATACGGCGTAACCTAGAAGTTACGCGCGTATATTTCTGCCGTCGCCCGTAGTTTTTTGGGCCATAGGCAGGTATACCAAACCAGCGCAGTTTGGTATCCAATATGCAGCGTAAGGACTTACTTGGCGAAAATGGAGAAAACTTACTCCATTTTCACCTCGCCACAAAAAGCAGCCGTAAGAAGCCTTACGCTGACTATTGGAGCCCCGTAACTCCCTAAACTAACTAGAAAATAAACCTAACACCTAACGCATACGCAATGTCTATCTCCCTGTCAACCGCGATCCCCCCCCCCCCCCGAAATCCCTAATAAAGTTATTACCCCCTAAACCGCCGCTCCCGGCCCCGCCGCCATCTACATAAATTAACCCCCTACTGTGAGCCTCTAAAACCGCCGCCATCTACCTTATCTATCCCCTAATCTGACCCCTTACACCGCCGCCACCTATATAAAAATTATTAACCCCTAATCTAATCCCCCTATACCGCCGCCAGCTATATTAATATTATTAACCCCTAATGTAAGCCCCTTACACCGCCGCCATCTCTATTAAAATGATTAACCCCTAATTTAATCTACCTACCCCGCCGCCAGCTATATTATCTATATTAACCCTAAGTATATTATAGTTAATATAGTTATTACATTATATATATTAACTATATTAACCCTAATTATATTAGGGTTAATATAGTTACTATAGTATTTATATTAACTATATTAACTCTATCTAACCCTAACTAAATTTATATTAAATTAATCTAATTCATTTATAAACTAAAATATTCCTATTTAAATCTAAATACTTACCTATAAAATAAACCCTAAGATAGCTACAATATAATTAATAATTACATTGTAGCTATGTTAGGGTTAATATTTATTTTACAGGTAAATTGTTAATTATTTTAACTAGGTATAATAGATATTAAATAGTTATTAACTATTTAATATCTACCTAGTTAAAATAATTACCCAATTACCTGTAAAATAAATCCTAACCTAAGTTACAAATACACCTACACTATCAATAAATTTAATAAACTACAAACATCTATCTAAAAATACAATTAAATTAACTAAACTAAATTACAAAAAAAAACAAACACTAAATTACAAAAAATAAAAAAAGATTACAAGATTTTTAAGCTAATTACACCTATTCTAAGCCCCCTAATAAAATAATAAACCCCCAAAATAAAAAAAATTCCCTGCCCTATTCTAAATTAAACAAATTTCAAAGCTCTTTACCTTACCAGCCCTTAAAAGGGCCTTTTGTGGGGCATGCCCCAAAGAATTCAGCTCTTTTGCATACAACAAATACAATCCCCCCCCCCCCATTACAACCCACCACCCACATACCCCTATTCTAAAACCACCCAAACCCCCCTTAAAAAAGCCTAACACTACCCCCCTGAAGATCTCCCTACCTTGTCTTCACCACACCGGGCCGAACTCCTGATCCGATCCGGGCGATGTCTTCCTCCAAGCGGCAAAGAAGAATTCTTCCTCCGGCGATGTCATCCTCCAAGCGGCAAAGAAGAATTCTTCCTCCGGCGACGTCTTCCTCCAAGCGGCAGCAAAGTCTTCATTCTTCCGGCGGCATCTTCAATCTTCTTTCTTCGCTCCGCCGCCGTGGAGCATCCATCCCGGCCGACTGCTGAACTTGGAATGAGGTACCTTTAAATGACGTCATCCAAGATGGCGTCCGCCGAATTCCGATTGGCTGATAGGATTCTATCAGCCAATCGGAATTAAGTTAAAAAAATCTGATTGGCTGATTGAATCAGCCAATCAGATTCAAGTTCAATCCGATTGGCTGATCCAATCAGCCAATCAGATTGAGCTCGCATTCTATTGGCTGTTCCGATCAGCCAATAGAATGCGAGCTCAATCTGATTGGCTGATTGGATCAGCCAATCGGATTGAACTTGAATCTGATTGGCTGATTCAATCAGCCAATCAGATTTTTTTAACTTAATTCCGATTGGCTGATAGAATCCTATCAGCCAATCGGAATTCGGCGGACGCCATCTTGGATGACGTCATTTAAAGGTACCTCATTCCAAGTTCAGCAGTCGGCCGGGATGGATGCTCCGCGGCGGCGGAGCGAAGAAAGAAGATTGAAGACTTTGCTGCCGCTTGGAGGAAGACGTCGCCGGAGGAAGAATTCTTCTTTGCCGCTTGGAGGATGACATCGCCGGAGGAAGAATTCTTCTTTGCCGCTTGGAGGAAGACATCGCCCGGATCGGATCAGGAGTTCGGCCCGGTGTGGTGAAGACAAGGTAGGGAGATCTTCAGGGGGGTAGTGTTAGGCTTTTTTAAGGGGGGTTTGGGTGGTTTTAGAATAGGGGTATGTGGGTGGTGGGTTGTAATGGGGGGGGGGGGATTGTATTTGTTGTATGCAAAAGAGCTGAATTCTTTGGGGCATGCCCCACAAAAGGCCCTTTTAAGGGCTGGTAAGGTAAAGAGCTTTGAAATTTGTTTAATTTAGAATAGGGCAGGGAATTTTTTTTATTTTGGGGGTTTATTATTTTATTAGGGGGCTTAGAATAGGTGTAATTAGCTTAAAAATCTTGTAATCTTTTTTTTATTTTTTGTAATTTAGTGTTTGTTTGTTTTTTGTAATTTAGTTTAGTTAATTTAATTGTATTTTTAGATAGATGTTTGTAGTTTATTAAATTTATTGATAGTGTAGGTGTATTTGTAACTTAGGTTAGGATTTATTTTACAGGTAATTGGGTAATTATTTTAACTAGGTAGATATTAAATAGTTAATAACTATTTAATATCTATTATACCTAGTTAAAATAATTAACAATTTACCTGTAAAATAAATATTAACCCTAACATAGCTACAATGTAATTATTAATTATATTGTAGCTATCTTAGGGTTTATTTTATAGGTAAGTATTTAGATTTAAATAGGAATATTTTAGTTTATAAATGAATTAGATTAATTTAATATAAATTTAGTTAGGGGTGTTAGGGTTAGATAGAGTTAATATAGTTAATATAAATACTATAGTAACTATATTAACTATATTAACCCTAATATAATTAGGGTTAATATAGTTAATATATATAATGTAATAACTATATTAACTATAATATACTTAGGGTTAATATAGATAATATAGCTGGCGGCGGGGTAGGTAGATTAAATTAGGGGTTAATCATTTTAATAGAGATGGCGGCGGTGTAAGGGGCTTACATTAGGGGTTAATAATTTTAATATAGATGGCGGCGGTGTTAGGGGCTCACTTTAGGGGGTTATAGATATAATATAGCTGGCGGCGGGGTACGGGAGCGGCGGTTTAGGGGTTAATAACTTTATTAGGTTGCGGCGGGGTACGGGAGCGGCGGTTTATGGGGTTAATAGCTTTTTTATTGTTAGGCTAGTGAGGGGGGATAGCGGATAGAGGGTTAGACAGTGCGGGCTATGTTAGGGAGGCGTGTTAGACAGTGCGGGCTATGTTAGGGAGGCGTGTTAGACAGTGCGGGTGTTTTAGACTTTAGTCAGGTTTTATAGGCGCCGGCAGTTTCTAACGTGGCGCAAGTCACTGGCGACGCCAGAAATTTGTACTTACGCAGATTTCTGGACATCGCTGGTTTGTGAGACTTACGGCACGTTAGCATCTGACGGCGACTTATATGGGATGGCTCGAGTTGCGAGCTGAAACTGCGGGCGACGCCGGTTCCCTCGCTTGCGCCGCAAACTGCGATCGATATCGGATCGCGCCCCAAATAGCTAATATGATAATGCCTCAATTAGAAGGGATTAGGAAAGAAATTGCTAGTCTTGCATTAGAGGTTAGACAGTATTCACAACGCCTGTCAGAGGTTGAGATGCGGGTCTCAGACCTAGAGGACACATGTAACGCTCAAGTGATATCAAAAAATTTACACGATACAATAAAATCAATGCCGTCTAAAATTGAAGACCTAGAAGATCGGTCTAGACGAAGTAACATTCGCATTGTAGGCCTGCCAGAAACTAATGAGTACAAAAACTTGAATACATTCGCTGCTATCACATTACCTAACTTATTAGGGCTATCAGTACAAAATGGGAAGATTCAAGTAGAAAGAGCACATAGAACTGGCTCCATTATAAAATATGCAGATGGATATGTAAGACCGAGAATGGTGATGGTAAAATATCTGAACTTTCAAGAGAAAGTTGAGATTATGCGAGCATACAGAAAATATAACCCATTAAAGATTGGATCCACTCAAATCTATCTATTCCAGGATTATTCTGCCGAAACGGCAGCTAAGAGAAAAATCTTGGCACCCTTTTGTACAGCCCTAATGCAAAATAAATACAATGCCAGTCTAAGATACCCAGCAAGAATAATGGTGGAGGACACAGAGGGCAACAATATATTTTTAAACAACAAGGAGGAAGCAAAAACGTTTTTTTTGGATAATAACTTAGTTTTACCAACACATAATACCCGTATAGCTGACATAAGTAAGCAGGCCCAGATATCCCCTCGACATCACAAAAATGTATAGCTATGAGTCTGCCACAGGTATCCTTGTGACATTATAAAAATGTATAGATATGGGTTAGCCAGGTTATGGTTTCTAGTTCACCGCTGCGTTATACAGGTAGAGATAGACTGCTTTCTTTTTTTCTTCTTGGTTTCTACTGTACATAACATTATCTATATAGGTACGATGGTTTGGGTACATAGTGTTTTTAATTGTCTTTTTGGGTCCCGCTGGGACAAACGCCACGGACCCATTGATGTGTATAATTGTCATTTTTTTATGTCTTTTTTTTTTTTTTTTTTTTCCCTTCCTCTCTCTTCTCTCACCCCCCTCCCACCTATCCTCAATAAAATATCATATAGTGTTATAAATAAGCAGGCAATATGCTTAATCTAATGTTGTGGAATGTGGGAGGGGTTACCTCCCCAATTAAAAGGAAAAATATTATTAAATTACTTAAAAAACAAAAAGCGGACATTATGTTTTTACAAGAACTACATTTGAAAGCACAAGAAATTGAAAAACTTAAAGTTAAATGGATAAAAGAAATTATTGCCACCCCATGTGATAAGCGTAGCTGTGGAGTTGCCATTTTGTTCCATAAAGACCTGGAATATGAGATAATTAAAAATGAGCTCGACCCGGAAGGTCGTTATATTATTATACAGATATGTATAGATAAATGTATCTGGTCTTTTTGTAACATTTATGGACCTAATAAATCTGATAAAAGCTTTTGGGATAAGATCCAGAAAAAACTATTCCCTTTATGTGGGCAAAATCTAATAATCATGGGTGACTTTAATATGACTCTAAACTCGACTATAGATAGATTCAGACAAACCAATCTGAATATATATAGGCAAGAATCCAAAATGTTCAGAAAGTTTTTGAAGGGGTTAGATGTTGAGGATATCTGGAGATTACAACACCCAGATGAGCGCAGTTTTACCTGTGAGTCCAGAGCATTTAAAAACTTTTCTCGAATAGATCTTTTTTTAGTTGATAGACTGTTATTAAAACGTGATATGGATGCTACAATTAATGAGATACTCCTCTCAGACCATGCGATCATTACTTTAAGGATAAAATCTAGAAAAGTGGGCTCCTCTAATCATTTTTTCTTCCCAAAATACATGAGCAATAATAGCAAGTTTTGCAATTGGTTAACAAATACCTGGAGAACCTTTGTAAAAAATAATCTTTCCTATATAAGTAAACCCGAGATCTTATGGGAAACAGGAAAAGCGGTACTCCGTGGCGAGATTATAGCGTATATGTGCAGCCTAAGAAAGAAAGCTAAGTTACGTGAAATACAACTAGCAAATCAACTTAAAAACGCATACAACCATTATTTATCATCTCCCTGTAGATCTACATGGGATAGATATTCCAAGGCACGGGAGGAAAGAGAAATCTTACTAAAACAGAAATGGGCTATGGAAGACATGAAAAATAGGGCAACGTTTCAAGGACCACAGGGCATTTCTGCGGGGTATTCGGCTAAACTTATTAAAGTTAAAAGAAATAAAAATTTAATCCCATGTATTAGGGAAGGTGACAAATTACATACACATGCCTCAGAAGTTAGACAAGCCTTCTTCAGGTATTATCAGAAGCTGTACTCAGCTGAAGTAATTGATGAGGCTGAAAAAAACAAATTTTGGCAAAATATTAAAGTCCCTAGAATTACAACAGAGGAACTCAATATCATTAATCAAAGGCTATCTGAAGGGGAAATTAACTCGGCAATAAAAAAGTTAAAAAACAACAAAGCACCAGGGCCGGACGGGCTCCCAGCCGAATTTTATAAATGCATTAGACAGGAAGTAGTGGCCTCGCTGGGAAACCTTTACAATGAGTATTATGTTAATAACAATAAACAGTCAAAATACTTTGCAGACTCAATTGTTACGTTGGTCCATAAGAAGGGTAAAAACCGGGAAGAACTTGGGTCATATAGACCAATATCTCTATTAAACGTAGATTATAAAATTTTGATGACAATAATGGCAGAAAGGTTAAAAAAAAGTGCTTGGAAAGGTCATACACCCTGACCAGACAGGTTTTATGCCAGGCAGGAACGTGGTTAGAAATATTAGACGCATATTGGTCACCCTAGATTATTACTATAACAAATTTCGGGGAAGTAAGAAACAATTTAAAGGGGATTTGGCCCTCCTAGCATTAGATGCAGAAAAGGCTTTTGACGCTATCACATGGGACCATTTATTTACCTCACTTGACAAATTTGGCTTACATGGTAATTTTCTCAATTTAACCAAAGCAATATATAATAGCCCCAGATCACAACTTCTAGTGAATGCAGAACTTTCTTACTATATAACACTCAACAAAGGGACGAGACAAGGTTGCCCATTATCGCCCCTTTTATTTAATATTTCTCTTGAACCATTGGCTATTTTTTTAAGACAGGAACTTTCAGGTATTCGAATCTGTAAACATAATATAAAAATTTCATTATACGCGGATGATTTAATAGTGTTTTTATATAATACTACAGAAAGTATCCCAAAGTGCCTAAATATAATAGGATCCTATAGTAAATTTTCAGGGTATAGAGTGAATATGAAAAAATCAGAGATACTTTGGATACAAAAAAATAATAAGAGTTATACTAAACACGGCTTCCAAGAAGTACAGCAGCTCAGGTATCTCGGCATAAATTTATGTAGAAACCCGAATGACTGGTATAAGGCCAATTATGAAGATATATTAGAGAACTTACCTCAAGCTCTGGCTAAATGGAGCATGTATAAACTATCATTATCAGCAAAAATAATGGTAGTTAAAACAATCATTTTTCCTAAATTTTTATTTCTACTTCAAAATCTTCCCCTATTCATAGTAAGGGCAGATTTGGATAAATACAACAAAATAATAACATCATTTTTATGGAATAATGGCAAACCGAGAGTGGCAAGACATAAGTTAGTGCAGCCTAGAAAAGATGGAGGCTTGGCCCTCCCCTGTCTCAAAATGTATAATATAGTAGCTCTGGTTAAATTTGCGGTAGACTGGTTGGTAGAAGAGGAATATGTAACATATTACAAACTTGAAGCAGAGACAATCGCCCCATTTGATCTTAAGGCAGTATTACATGTGGACACAAAAACTATTCCCAGTAGTGTTTCTAACCTAATAACAATAAAGAATATCATAACTGCCTGGCAGAAATTTTGTTCTCTTTTAAAGTGCCAATACCATACTTCAAAATTTTGCCCTATAATAGGTATGCCAGACTTTATACCAGGCTTACAAGATACAGTGTATAAAACGTGGAAAGAGAAAGGGTTAACAAACTGGTTTCAGTTAAAGCAAGAAGGTGCACCACATATACAATCTTTTTCAGATCTGGCGAACAAATTTCAATTACAACATAAAAACTTCTATGCCTACCTACAGAGTAGGAGCTATTTCCAGCATCTAGGTCATCTATTTGGGCCAGAATGGGACTGGAAAGAGATAGAAAGTGGACTTAAGCTATACAAAGCCGGGAAGAGATCTATTTCAATATGGTATAATATGTTAAGCACTAAATTTGGGGCAGTCCAGGTTGAAAATATCTCACTGCACATGCAAAAGTTTTTTCCGCAGACGCAGACACAAGATGTCAAAAAATGTTTTATGAACTTAGAAAATGCGACGACAGTATGCAGCTGGAGAGAGTCACAATGCAAATTGTTAAATAATTATTACTTAACCCCCGATAAAATTAATAAATGGACAGATAGGACATCTCCCTGTAAATGTTATAAATGTAGAGCCGAGAAGGCTGACATCTTACATTGCCTTTGGTCTTGCCCTAAGATCTCACAATATTGGTGTAAAATTAATTTTTGGCTCAATAAATTTTTAAGGACCAGAATATCCCTTACCGCAGTTAACGTCTTCATGCTATATGATGATGGGGACTACAAACCAGATAAACTCCTTATCAACTTAGCTATTGTGGCGGCCCGCAATATAATTTTTAAAAACTGGAAATCTGCAGAAGAGCCCAGTCTGAAAGAATTTATAAATAATATGAATATGCAGATGACAATTGAACTATTTAATATTAAACCATATTCGGAGAAGAGGCTTACTGACTTTTTCTCTAAATGGTTAAATGTTATTAGGGAAAGGCCATTAACTGCCCAAAAACAATTTATAGCACCGGTACAAAACTCCCCTGAATTTATGCTACTTTTACTAAAAAAAATCCTTCCACAAGAATGGGGTTGGGTACGCCCAGAATTTTAAAGATCTGAGATTTTGGGTCTATACTGAGATAGTTTTCGTGAGGGGGGTGGGGGGGAGAGAGGGGGAAGGAAAGAGAGATTTTTTTTTTTTCTTTTTTCTTCTCCCTGCTGCTCCAAAGGGAGTATGTCTGTGTAAACAGAGACGAGACATGGTTTCGCTTTAAGTTTTGGTACATCTTAATGAGGTTCTTTATACCAGTTAGACGGTATAAACCGCTATATGGATAAGATTGTGTATGTATTTTTCTCTTTTTTCTGTGTGTCTTGTTTCTTTTTTTTTTTTGATGTGTTGTTTTTGTTCACTGTGAAAATAATCAAATAAAAAGAATTTAAAAAAATAAAAAAAATAAACTGACTATAATAACATGTCACACAATGTTTACTGAAACTGTTTTCTGTATAGATAGGTTCCTCAATTATAATCAAAATATGGCTAATCTGCTTTCCCTTTTTTAGTTTAAAGGGAGGAGGTAATATAGCTTATTCTATTAGGGATTTTTATTGGACACTTATACAGGTACGCTTACACCCCTGCAAATAGAAGAACACAGAGGCGCCACCATGGCCCAGTACCACCAAAACAGAGAGAGATGTATATAGATGGCACTATATATACTCACAAACATAAAGCACCCAGATGGTGCTAATGGGACAGGCTGAAACTTCACAGTAGTCCAGCTCACTGATAGACCTCCAAACAGATCCAATTGGTGTTCCTTGAGGGCCTAGGCCCTAGATCCTATGCCTAGAAAAGAGAGAGGCAAACCAACATGGCCTAGTATTGTTTGAGCCCAGGGAGAATATAACCCTAATGGGTATACTCACAGGAAACAAAGCACCTCCAGGTGCAGTAACAGCAAGCTGGAACCACAAGTCGCCCAGTAGACAAACCACAGCAAGTGATCCTCAGCTTCCAGTAGTAAAAAGTTTTGTGGGAGAGTGGTATATCAAACCCCACAACAGGTTAATGGGTCAAAATACCACACAAGCAAGTGTATATGAAAGTAAAAATCTTTAATAACACAGCAACGCGTTTCTCAGCCGCCTATGGGCTGTTTCATCAGGCTATAATAAAACATTAAAATATACACTTGCTATATACCAAATTAAAAAACCTAAAAATTATCTAATTGGACAGTCAATTGAAATTTCAGCCAATGTGTGATCATTCTCAATCAATTACTACGGCAACAAATTCATTAGTATTCGGGTGGATAGGTATAACCAGGTGTGCACCTAATTAGCAAACTGACACACCTCCTAGCTTCCAGCCCCTGTTACTATTTGTTACCATAGTGACCACATAACAGTACATATACATTAAAAGTTTATCTAATACACATGACACATCTACATTTGATTAGCACAAAGGAATATTTACAAGTACCCGAAAGTTCATTCTTAACCTATCTCCAGAATTATGCTTGTGAGAGGGTAATATGTAGCCAGACACCCTAAAAGATAGTCACCCCACCCCATGCTTACACCCCTATTTAGTAACAGGCAGATTTAAGCCCTAATCTTTTTTTTTGGTTGCCGGTGGGTGTAGGGCCCGCACTCATGCGGCAACAAGCGTTTGCACACTTTGTATTATAATGCCTGTTGAGATATTTCATATTATTATTGTTAATTCTTTTTATATTTGCTCCTCCCCATATTTTTGTTCTCATATATCTCTATTAATAATGGCCTTATAATGCTTTGTCCTATAAGCAGGACACTTTGGTTAAAGTTGCGTCTTGTGACTAGCCTTTTGTTACTTACAATTTAGATGTTTAAGGAATCCTATGGTAAGTTTGTGTAACATTCACTTATCACATATTCTATCCCCCTCTTACAAACAATCTATGGGTGTTTCCATGTCAGACCCGAATTTAATTTGGTCAGCTTTATCCCGTCCATCTATAGTGCTGTTTGTAAGTGGAAGAGTTTTATAACCCATATTGATCATTTCTATATATCACTTTTAGCCTCCCTAGGTGAGTCTTGATGTCATTTATCTATTCTCCACCCCCCATCCCCATCCCTAACCCTCCCCTAAAGTATTCTGGTGCTCTCCAGAAGTTCTTTTTGCGGTTTCCCTTGATATATACTGCACTTACCTATGTACACTAAATTTCATTAATTCTATATATTTTCAGAATTTTCCACATTATTTGACATTTGATATTTGTGCTCTCTAACGGTTGAATGTTCTGAATTTAAAAATAATATAAAATTGTGAGTTTAAGCTTCTTTAATGTACGTTTTTATCATCTTGTGGTATTCCATATGTTTGTATTTTTCTTATTTACTTTTGTCAGTATGTATATTCATTTGATGCTCTCTGCACTTGTATTGTTGCTGATTTTCCACACATATGATGTAATATCATTATTTTCTTGACCTCCATAAAAATTATTCAAACAAAAAATTCTTAGTAGCCTGGAGATAGAATTTTAGAGCATGAACCACATCCAGTTTGTGTACTAAACATTCCTTCTGAGAAAAAGGATTAGGACAAAAAGAAGGAACTACAATTTCCTGATTGATATTGCAGTCTGAGACCACTTTGGGAAGAAATCCCAATATGCTACGAAGAACTGCCTTATCTGCATGAAAAATAAGATAAGGGGGATCACACAATAAGGCAGATAATTCTGAAACTCTACGAGCAGAAGAAATAGCCAACAAAAACATAATTTATATAAGAACTTACATGATAAATTAATTTCTTTTATATTAGCAAGAGTCCATGACCTAGTGACGTATGGGATATACATTCCTACCAGGAGGGGCAAAGTTTCCCAAACCTCAAAATGCCTATAAATACACCCCTCACCACACCCACAATTCAGTTTAACGAATAGCCAAGAAGTGGGGTGATAAGAAAGGAGCGAAAGCATCAAAAATAAGTAATTGGAATAATTGTGCTTTATACAAAAAAATCATAACCACCAAAAAAAGGGTGGGCCTCATGGACTCTTGCTAATATGAAAGAAATGAATTTATCAGGTAAGTTCTTACATAAATTATGTTTTCTTTCATGTAATTAGCAAGAGTCCATGAGCTAGTGACATATGGGATAGCAGATACCCAAGATGTGGAACCTCCACGCAAGAGTCACTAGAGAGGGAGGGATAAAATAAAGACAGCCAATTCCGCTGAAAAAATAATCCACAACCCAAATCATAAAATTTAAATAATAAGCAGAAGAATCAAACTGAAACAGCTACCTGAAGTACTTTTCTACCAAAAACTGCTTCAGAGGAAGAGAAAACATCAAAATGGTAGAATTTAGTAAAAGTATGCAAAGAAGACCAAGTTGCTGCTTTGCAAATTTGATCAACAGAAGCTTCATTTCTAAAAGCCCAGGAAGTAGAAACTGACCTAGTAGAATGAGCCGTAATCCTTTGAGGCGGTGACTTACCCGACTCTACATAAGCATGATGAATCAAAGACTTTAACCAAGATGCCAATGAAATGGCAGAAGCCTTCTGACCTTTCCTGGAACCAGAAAAAATAACAAATAGACTAGAAGTCTTTCTGAAACCTTTAGTAACTTCAACATAATATTTCAAAGCTCTCACTACATCCAAAGAATGTAAATATCTCTCCAGAGAATTCTTAGGATTAGGACACAATGAAGGGACAACAATTTCTCTACTAATGTTGTTAGAATTCACAACCTTAGGTAAAAATTGAAATGAAGTCCGCAACACCGCCTTATCCTGATGAAAAATCAGAAAAGGAGATTCACAAGAAAGAGCATATAACTCAGAAACTCTTCTAGCAGAAGAGATGGCCAAAAGGAACAAAACTTTCCAAGAAAGTAATTTAATATCCAGAGAATGCATAGGTTCAAACGGAGGAGCCTGTAAAGCCCTCAGAACCAAATTAAGACTCCAAGGAGGAGAGATTGACTTAATGACAGGCTTGATACGAACCAAAGCCTGTACAAAACAATGAATATCAGGAAGATTAGCAATCTTTCTGTGAAAAAGAACAGAAAGAGCAGAGATTTGACCTTTCAAGGAGCTTGCAGACAAACCCTTATCCAAACCATCCTGAAGAAACTGTAAAATTCTAGGAATTCTAAAAAAATGCCAAGAGAATTTATGAGAAGAACACCAAGAAATGTAAGTCTTCCAGACTCGGTAATAAATCTTCCTAGACACAGATTTACGAGCCTGTAACATAGTATTAATCACTGAGTCAGAGAAACCTCTATGACTAAGAATCAAGCGTTCAATCTCCATACCTTCAAATTTAATGATTTGAGATCCTGATGGAAAAATGGGCCTTGAGATAGAAGGTCTGGTCTTAACGGAAGTGTCCAAGGTTGGCAACTGGCCATCCGAACGAGATCTGCATACCAAAACCTGTGAGGCCATGCTTGAGCCACCAGCAGTACAAACGAACGCTCCATTAGAATTTTGGAAATCACTCATGGAAGAAGAACTAGAGGCGAAAGCTATAATCAGGATGATAATTCCAAGGAAGCGACAACGCGTCCACTGCTTCCGCCTTAGGATCCCTGGATCTGGGAAGTTTCTTGTTTAGATGAGAGGCCATCAGATCTATTTCTGGAAGTCCCCAGATTTGAACCATCTGAAGAAATACCTCTGGGTGAAGAGACCATTCGCCCGTATGTAACGTCTGGCGACTGAGATAATCCGCTTCCCAATTGTCTACACCTGGGATGTGAACCGCAGAAATTAGACAGGAGCTGGATTCCGCCCATACAAGTATCCGAGATACTTCTTTCATAGCCTGAGGACTGTGAGTCCCACCTTGATGATTGACATACGCCACGGTTGTGACATTGTCTGTCTGAAAACAAATAAACGATTCTCTCTTCAGAAGAGGCCAGAACTGAAGAGCTCTGAAAATTGCACGGAGTTCCAAAATGTTGATTGGTAATCTCGCCTCCTGAGATTCCCAAACCCCCTGCGCTGTCAGAGATCCCCATACAGCTCCCCAACCTGAAAGACTCGCATCTGTCAGATCACAGTCCAGGTTGGACGAACAAAAAAGGCCCCTTGAATGAGAGAAGATCGAACATTGGGATTTAAGGATATTAATTGTGATATCTTTGTATAATCCCTGCACCACTGGTTCAGCATACAAAGCTGGAGAGGTCTCATGTGAAAACGAGCAAAAGGGATCGCGTCCGATGCAGCAGTCATGAGACCTAGAATTTCCATGCACAATGCTACCGAAGGGAACAATTGAGACTGAAGATTTCGACAAGCTGAAACCAATTTCAGACGTCTCTTTTCTGTTAGAGACAAAGTCATGGACACTGAATCTATTTGGAAACACAAATAGGTTACCTTTGTCTGAGGAATCAAGGAACTCTTTAGTAAATTGATCCTCCAACCATGTCTTTGAAGAAACAACACAAGTTGATTTGTATGAGATTCTGCAGAATGTAAAGACTGAGCAAGTACCAAGATATCGTCCAAATAAGGAAATACCGCAATACCCTGTTCTCTGATTACAGAGAGAAGGGCACCGAGAACCTTCAAAAAGATCCTTGGAGCTGTTGCTAGGCCAAACGGAAGAGCAACAAACTGGTAATGCTTGTCTAGAAAAGAGAATCTCAGGAACTGATAGTGATCTGGATGAATTGGAATATGAAGATATGCATCCTGTAAATCTATTGTAGACATATAATGCCCTTTCTGAACAAAAGGCAGAATAGTCCTTATAGTCACCATTTTGAATGTTGGTATCCTTACATAACGATTCAATATTTTTAGATCCAGAACTAGTCTGAAGGAATTCTCCTTCTTTAGTACAATGAATAGATTTGAGTAAAACCCCAGACCCTGTTCCAGAACTGGAACTGGCACAATTACCCCAGCCGACTCTAGGTCTGAAACACATTTCAGAAACACCTGAGCCTTCACTGGGTTTACTGGAATGCGTGAGAGAAAAAAATCTTCTCACAGGTGGCCTTACCTTGAAACTTATTCTGTACCCTTGTGAAACAATGTTCTGAATCCAAAGACTGTGAATCGAATTGATCCAAACATCTTTGAAAAATCGTAACCTGCCCCCTACCAGCTGAGCTGGAATGAGGGCCGCACCTTCATGCGGATTTGGGAGCTGGTTTTGACTTTCTAAAAGGCTTGGATTTATTCCAGACTGCAGAAGGTTTCCAAACGGAGACCGTTCCTTTAGGGGAAGGGTCAGGCTTCTGCTCCTTATTCTGCCGAAAGGAACGAAAACGATTAGCAGCCCTATATTTACCTTTAGATTTTTTGTCCTGAGGCAAAAAAGTTCATTTCCCCCCAGTAACAGTTGAAATTATTGAATCCAACTGTGAACCAAATAATTTATTACCTTGGAAAGAAAGAGAAAGCAATGTTGACTTAGAAGTCATATCTGCATTCCAGGATTTAAGCCATAAAGCTCTTCTAGCTAGAATAGCTAAAGACATATACCTGACATCAATTCTAATGATATCAAAAATGGCATCACAAATAAAGTTATTAGCATGCTGAAGAAGTTTAACAATGCTATAAGCATTATGGTCTGACACTTGTTGCGCTAAAGCCTCCAACCAGAAAGTGGAAGCTGCAGCAACATCAGCCAAAGAAATAGCAGGTCTAAGAAGATTACTTGAACATAAATAAGCTCTCCTTAGAAAGGATTCAAGCTTCCTATCTAAAGGATCCTTAAAGGAAGTACTATCTGCCGTAGGAATAGTAGTACGTTTAGCAAGAGTAGAGATAGCCCCATCAACTTTGGGGATTTTGTCCCAAACCTCTAATCTATCAGATGGCACAGGGTACAATTTCTTAAACCTTGGAGAAGGAGTAAATGAAGTACCCAGACTATTCCATTCCCTAGAAATTACTTCTGAAATAGCATCAGGAACTGGAAAAACTTCTGGAATAACTACATGAGGTTTAAAAACTGAATTTAAACGCTTAGAAGATTTAGTATCAAGAGGACTAGACTCCTCCATATCTAATGCAATCAACACTTCTTTAAGTAAAGAACGAATAAACTCCTTCTTAAACAAATATGAAGATTTATCAGTGTCAATATCTGAGGCAGAATCTTCTGAATTAGATAGATCCTCATCAGAAACAGATAAGTCAGAATGATGGCGGTCACTTAAAAATTCATCTGAAATATGAGAAGTTTTAAAAGACCTTTTACATTTACTGGAAGGAGGAATAACAGACAGAGCCTTCAAACAAATTATTTTACATTAACAGGGACATCCTGAACATTAGATGTTGAAGGAAAAACAACAGGTAAAGGATTATTACTAATGGAGACATTATCTGCGTTAGAAAGTTTATCATGACAACTAACACAAACTACAGCCGGAGGAACAGTTACCAAAAGTTTACAACAAATGCACTTAGCTTTGGTAGAACCGACATCAGGCAGCGTCTTTCCAGAAGTAGATTCTGATCCAGGGTCAGGTTGTGACATCTTGCAATATGTAATAGAAAAAACAACATATAAAGCAAAATTATCAAATTCATTAAATGACAGTTTCAGGAAGGGGAAAAAATGCAAAATAAACAAGCCTCTAGCAACCAGAAGCAACAAAAAAGTGAGATTTAAATAATGTGAAAAGAAGTGGAACAAGTAAGACGCCCACATTTTTTGGCGCCATGTATGACGCCCATATTTTTGTCGCCAAGTACGACGCCCACTTTTTTTGGCGCCAAGTATGACACCACATCCTTTGGCGCCGAAAACGACGCCCACATTTTTTGGAGCAAAAAACATAATTTATGTAAGAACTTACCTGATAAATTCATTTCTTTCATATTAGCAAGAGTCCATGAGCTAGTGACGTATGGGATATACGTTCCTACCAGGAGGGGCAAAGTTTCCCAAACCTCAAAATGCCTACAAATACACCCCTCACCACACCCACAAATCAGTTTAACGAATAGCCAAGAAGTGGGGTGATAAGAAAAAAAGTACGAAAGCATAAAAAATAAGGAATTGGAATAATTGTGCTTTATACAAAAAAATCATAACCACCACAAAAAAGGATGGGCCTCATGGACTCTTGCTAATATGAAAGAAATTAATTTATCAGGTAAGTTCTTACATAAATTATGTTTTCTTTCATGTAATTAGCAAGAGTCCATGAGCTAGTGACGTATGGGATAATGACTACCCAAGATGTGGATCTTCCACGCAAGAGTCACTAGAGAGGGAGGGATAAAATAAAGACAGCCAATTCCGCTGAAAATAATCCACACCCAAAATAAAGTTTAAATCTTATAATGAAAAAAAAACTGAAATTATAAGCAGAAGAATCAAACTGAAACAGCTGCCTGAAGTACTTTTCTACCAAAAACTGCTTCAGAAGAAGAAAACACATCAAAATGGTAGAATTTAGTAAAAGTATGCAAAGAAGACCAAGTTGCTGCTTTGCAAATCTGATCAACAGAAGCTTCATTCCTAAAAGCCCAGGAAGTAGAAACTGACCTAGTAGAATGAGCTGTAATCCTTTGAGGCGGAGTTTTACCCGACTCGACATAAGCATGATGAATTAAAGATTTCAACCAAGATGCCAAAGAAATGGCAGAAGCCTTCTGACCTTTCCTAGAACCGGAAAAGATAACAAAAAGACTAGAAGTCTTTCGGAAATTCTTAGTAGCTTCAACATAATATTTCAAAGCTCTAACTACATCCAAAGAATGCAATGATTTCTCCTTAGAATTCTTAGGATTAGGACATAATGAAGGAACCACAATTTCTCTACTAATGTTGTTAGAATTCACAACCTTAGGTAAAAATTGAAAAGAAGTTCGCAACACCGCCTTATCCTGATGAAAAATTAGAAAAGGAGACTCACAAGAAAGAGCAGATAATTCAGAAACTCTTCTAGCAGAAGAGATGGCCAAAAGAAACAAAACTTTCCAAGAAAGTAATTTAATGTCCAATGAATGCATAGGTTCAAATGGAGGAGCTTGAAGAGCCCCCAGAACCAAATTCAAACTCCAAGGAGGAGAAATTGACTTAATGACAGGTTTTATACGAACCAAAGCTTGTACAAAACAATGAATATCAGGAAGATTAGCAATCTTTCTGTGAAAAAGAACAGAAAGAGCAGAGATTTGTCCTTTCAAGGAACTTGCAGACAAACCTTTATCCAAACCATCCTGAAGAAACTGTAAAATTCTCGGAATTCTAAAAGAATGCCAGGAAAAATCATGAGAAAGACACCAAGAAATGTAAGTCTTCCAGACTCTATAATATATCTTCCTAGATACAGATTTACGAGCCTGTAACATAGTATTAATCACAGAGTCAGAGAAACCTCTTTGACTAAGAATCAAGCGTTCAATCTCCATACCTTTAAATTTAATGATTTGAGATCCTGATGGAAAAAAGGACCTTGCGACAGAAGGTCTGGTCTTAACGGAAGAGTCCACGATTGGCAAGAGGCCATCCGGACAAGATCCACATACCATAACCTGTGAGGCCATGCTGGAGCCACCAGCAGAACAAACGAGCATTCCTTCAGAATCTTGGAGATTACTCTTGGAAGAAGAACTAGAGGCGGAAAGATATAGGCAGGATGATACTTCCAAGGAAGTGACAATGCATCCACTGCTTCCGCTTGAGGATCCCTGGATCTGGACAGATACCTGGGAAGTTTCTTGTTTAGATGAGAAGCCATCAGATCTATTTCTGGAAGTCCCCACATTTGAACAATCTGAAGAAATACCTCTGGGTGAAGAGACCATTCGCCCGGATGTAACGTTTGGCGGCTGAGATAATCCGCTTCCCAATTGTCTATACCTGGGATATGAACCGCAGAAATTAGACAGGAGCTGGATTCCGCCCAAACCAGAATTCGAGATACTTCTTTCATAGCCAGAGGACTGTGAGTCCCTCCTTGATGATTGATATATGCCACAGTTGTGACATTGTCTGTCTGAAAACAAATGAACGATTCTCTCTTTAGAAGAGGCCATGACTGAAGAGCTCTGAAAATTGCACGGAGTTCCAAAATATTGATTGGTAATCTCACCTCCTGAGATTCCCAAACTCCTTGTGCTGTCAGAGACCCCCAAACTGCTCCCCAACCTGTCAGACTTGCATCTGTTGAAATCACAGTCCAGGTTGGAAGAACAAAAGAAAAAATTATAAATTCATATGCATTATCCCAAATATGAAACTGACTGTCTGAAATAAGGAATGTTGAACATCCTGAGTCAAGGCAAATAAATGTTTGAATAGATATATTTAGAACTTTATATAAAAGTGCCCAACCATAGCTTAGAGTGTCACAGAAAATAAGACTTACTTACCCCAGGACACTCATCTACACGTAGTAGAAAGCCAAACCAGTACTGAAACGAGAATCAGTAGAGGTAATGGTATATATAAGAGTATATCGTCGATCTGAAAAGGGAGGTAAGAGATTAATCTCTACGACCGATAACAGGGAACCTATGAAATAGACCCCGTAGAAGGAGATCATTGAATTCAAATAGGCAATACTCTCCTCACATCCCTCTGACATTCACTGCACGCTGAGAGGAAAACCGGGCTCCAACCTGCTGTGGAGCTCATATCAACGTAGAATCTAGCACAAACTTACTTCACCACCTCCATAGGAGGCAAAGTTTGTAAAACTGATTTGTGGGTGTGGTGAGGGTTGTATTTGTAGGCATTTTGAGGTTTGGGAAACTTTGCCCCTCCTGGTAGGAACGCAACCACGAACAAACTTCCGGCGTCAACTATGGCGCCGGAAATGACAAAATTTTGTGCCAAAAAAGTTCGCGCCAAAAATGACGCAATAAATTGAAGCATTTTCTGCCCCCGCGAGCCTAACAGCCCACAGGGAAAAAAGTCAATTGAAAATTTTTAAGGTAAGAAAAATATATTTATTCATATGCATTATCCCAAAATAATGAAACTGACAGTCTGAAATAAGCAATACTGATTATCCTGAATCATGGCAAATATAAGTTTAAAACATATATTTAGAACTTTACATATAAAGTGCCCAACCATAGCTTTGAGTGTCATAAATAGAAATAAGATTTTACTTACCCCAAGACACTCATCTACATATAGTAGATAGCCAAACCAGTACTGAAACGAGAATCAGTAGAGGTAATGGTATATAAGAATATATCGTCGATCTGAAAAGGGAGGTAGGAGAAGAAATCTCTACGTCCGATAACAGAGAACCTATGAAATAGATCCCCTAGAGGAAGACCATTGTATTCAAATAGGCAATACTCTCTTCACATCCCTCTGACATTCACTGCACTCTGAGAGGAAAACCGGGCTTCAGCCTGCTGCGAAGCGCATATCAACGCAGAATCTAGCACAAACTTACTTCACCACCTCCATGGGAGGCAAAGTTTGTAAAACTGAATTGTGGGTGTGGTGAGGGGTGTATTTATAGGCATTTTGAGGTTTGGGAAACTTTGCCCCTCCTGGTAGGAATGTATATCCCATACGTCACTAGCTCATGGACTCTTGCTAATTACATGAAAGAAAACAAAACTTTCCAAGACAAGTTTAATATCAACAGAATGCATAGGCTCAAACGGAGCCTGTTGCAGAACACGAAGAACAAGGTTAAGGCTCCAAGACGGAGCAACAGGTTTAAACACAGGGTTGAATCTGGCCAGGGCCTTAACAAAGGACTGAACATCCGTTAAATCAGCTACCTTTTGTGCAACAAAACTGAAAGGGGAGAGATCTGTCCCTTCAAAGAACTGGCTGACAAACCTTTCTTCAAACCCTCTTGGAGAAATAACAGAAAACAGGGAACTTGCACCTTGTGCCAAGGAAAACCCAGAGATTCACACCAGGCTAAATAGATGCGCCAGACCTTATGATATATCCGGCAAGTCACCGGCTTACAAGCCTTGATCAAAGTGTCAATAACCCTCTCTGAAAACCTCATTTAGACAAGACTACACATTCAATCTCCACGAAATCAGCCTCAGAGAATCTAGGTTTGGATGAAGAAATGGACCTTGAAGTAGAAGGTCCTTCCTCAATGGCAACCTCCATGGGGGAAGAATGACATCCTCACCAGGTACTGCAGGGCCAAGCTGGAGCAAATAAACTTAGAGGCTTGCTCCTGTTTGATGCAGGCTATGACTCTGGGAAGAAGGGCAAACAGAGGTTGCATTGACAACCCATCTGCCCCTGCTGCCTCTAAACTTCTCTGATTCACTAACTCCTTGGGCCTCTCACAATGCACCCTATTCCCTACCCACCGTGATGGACACACTATTGATCTGGTATTCTCCTATCTCTGCTCTCTCTCTGATGTTGCCTGTCGACCATTTCCCATCTCATGCCACTATCTGCTCACCTTTAACCTTATATACAGACTAACCTTACAGACCCTCGCCCCCGTACCTGTAGAAATCTGCACACTGTAGACCCTCACCAACCTTATTCAAATGCGCCTCTCTCACACTTCCACAATATCCTGCCCTTGCTATAACCCACTATAACAATACCCTCTCCTCTGCACTTGACACTCTCGCTCCTCCCCAACTTCGCAAAGCCCCACGTCGTCAGCTCCAACCCTGGCACTCCCAGCAAACACACCACATGCAAAAATGCTCCCACACTGCTGAACGTGCTTGGAGAAAATCCCGCTCTAAACCTGATTTCATGCACTATTTCATTCTTCAATCTTACATCTCTGCCCTTCACCTAGCTAAGCAAACCTACTTTTCAAATCTCTCCTCTACCCACCTGCACCTCCCCCCTCATCTGCATTCAGTGCGCAAGACCTGGCTGACTACTTTGTCAATAAAACACTTACCATCCAAAGAAAAATCCCAACACAAGCCTGCAATCTCCCAACTTCACTCCAAGTCACCCCCTCTGCCGCTCTCTGCACCCTCCTTCCAACCACTGAGAGTGAAGTGGCTTCCCTATTGTCTTCCTCACACCTCACTACCTGCCCACTTGACCCTATTCCTTCACATCTAATATCTTCTCTGTCTCCCACCCCCACTCTGGCTCTTACTGATATATTCAACATATCCCTTTCTACCGGCTCATTCCCTGCCTCCTTCAAACATGCAAAGGTCACCCCATCCTCAAAAAACCCTCCCTTGACCCTAACTCTCCTGCAAACTACCGCCCCATATTACTGCTCCCGCTAGCTTAAAAAATCCTTGAAAAACTAGCTTTTGATCACCTAACCCACTTCCTGCCCTCCAACTCATTGCTCGACCCCCTGCAATCTGGCTTCTATCCCCAACACTCAACTGAGACTGCCCTCGCCATGGTTACTAAGGACCTCCTTTCTGCTAAAAACAAAGGTTACTACTCTATACTCTTACTTGACCTCTCTGCTGCCTTTGACACTGTTGACCATCCCCTTCTCCTACGGACTCTTAGCTCTCTTGGGCTCTGTGACACTGCGCTCTCCTGGATTCACTCTTATCTCTCTAACAGCTCCTTCTCCGTCTCTTTTGCTGGTGACTCCTCTCCATTGCCTCTGTTTGTTGGAGTACCTCAAGGCTCTGTCCTGGGTTCTCTACTCTTCTCTATTTACACTTCTTCACTGGGTAAACTTATCAACAGCTATGGCTCTATGCTGATGATACCCAGATCTACCTTTCCACCCCTGCACTCTCTCCTCTCAATTCTCACATCAGCAACTGCTTATCTGGCATTTCCTCCTGGATGGTGTCTCACCACCTAAAAATAAACACGTCCAAAACCAAACTACTTCTAATCTCCCCCCCCCCCCTCTAACTCTACTCCAGTTTCTAATTTTTCCATCACTGTTAGCGGCACCACTATCTCCCCATCACCCCAAGTCTGCTGTCTCGGAGTCACACTTGACTCAAATCTGTCCCTCATTCCCCACATCCAATTGCTCTTTTCATCCTGCCGCAACCACCTACGCAATATCTCCAAAATGTTTCCGTTTCTGAGTGCTGAAACTACTAAACAGCTAATCCACTCCCTGGTAATTTCCCAACTTGACTACTGTAATAACTTACTATCTGGCCTCCCCCTCTCTCCCCTTCAATCCATCCTAAATGCATCTGCAAGGGTAATCCACCTCTCTCGACGCTCTGTTTCTGCTGAACCTCTCTGTGAGTCCCTTCACTGGCTCCCCAGTCACTGCAGAATTAAATTCAAAATTCTCACCCTGACCTACAAAGCCCTCACCAATGCTGCCCCACCCTACCTGTCCTCACTCATCAACAAATATACCCCAACCCGCCCCCTAAGATCCAACAATGATCTGCTTCTTGCGTCCTCTACCATCACCTCCTCTCATGCTAGACTACAGGACTTCTCTCCTGTGGCACCAACCTACTGGAACACACTTCCTTGAGCGGTCAGACTTTCCTCTAACCTCTCCTCCTTTAAACGTTCCCTAAAGACCTTTTTGTTCAGGGAAGCTTATCACCCGACTCATTACCAAACTAACTTCACTTACCCAACAAGTTACCCTCATCTATCTCCTCACTAATATCATTCTTACCTTTCTAGTCCCCTTCTCCTGTTTCCCATCCTCCCACACATCTAGATTGTAAGTTTCCATGGGAATAGGGCCCTCAATTCCCCCTGTATTTGTCTGTAAAATGTTGTCTTTTATTGTATTGTTTCTCCGTACTTTTATCCTTGTACCCATGGGCAGGGCTGCGGAGTCTGTTGGCGCTTTATAAATAAATAATAATAATAATAATAATATCAGACCGAATTTCCATGGAACCGCTAACGTGTCCACCAGCACCGTCTGAGGGTTTCTCGATCTGGACCCGTATCTGGGCAGCTTGGAATTGAGGAGAGACACCATGAGATCTTTCTCCGGAACACTTCACCTGAGGGTTATTTTGGAAAACACCTCCAGATGAAGAGCTCACTCCTCTGGGTGAAACGTCTGTCTGCTAAGATAGTCTGCTTTCCAGTTGTCCACACCTGGGATATGAATGGCCGAAATGTGGCAATTGTGCGCCTCCGCCCACTGAAGAATGCGCAAAATCTCCTTCATAACTCCTCGTTCCTCCCTGATGGTTGAAGCCACAGATTTTATGTTGTCTGATTGGAATCTGATAAATCGGACAGAACTCAGTTGAGGCCACGCTACCAGAGCATTGTAGATTGCTCTCAACTCAAGAAATGTTTGTGGGAGGACGGATTTCTTCAGTAACCAGGATCCCTGAGCTCTTAAGGGACTCTAAACCTTTCCCCAGCCTGAAAGGCTGGCATCTGTAGTCACAATCTCCCAAGATGGTCTCAAAAAGCACATACATTGAGCCAGATTATCCTGACAAAGCCACCAAGAGAGATTCACTCATGTGGTTGTCTAGGACAATCCGTTGAGAAAGGTCAGAATGACCTTCGTTCCATTGCAAAAGGAATAATGTCCACGAAGGCCACCATGAGACGAATTACCTCTATGCACTTCGCTACTGAGGGTTGGAGGGAAAGACAGGCAGAGAGAAGTTTGGACTGTCTCACATCTGTTAGGCATATCTTCATAGAGATCGAGTCTATGATTGTCCCCAAAAAACAATCCCTGGTATTTGGGACCAGAGAACTCTTGTCCAGATTCACCTTCCACCCGTGAGAGAGAAGAAAATACAACAAATTCTGTGTAAGATTTTGACAAATGAAGAGATGGAGCCTGAACCAAGATATTGTCCAGGTACGGAGCCATGGCAATTTCCTGAGATCTGACCACTGCTAAAAGAGCTCCCAGCACTTTTGTGAAGATTTTGGGAGCTGTAGCCAGGCCAAACGGAAAGGCTACTAATTAAAAGTGTTTGTATAGAAAGGCAAACCGCAGAAATTGAAAATGTTCTATGTGAATGGGAACATGTAGGTAAGCGTATTTCAGGTCTATAGTGGTCATACATTGACCATCCTGGATCAAAGGAAGAATGGATCGGATAGTCTCAATCTTGAAGGACGGAACCTTGAGAAATCTGTTGAGGCACTTTAGATCCAAAATAAAGTGGAAGGTTCCCTCTTACTTGGGAATGATGAAAAGGTTGGAATAAAACCCTAAACTCTGCTCTGCAAGAGGAACCGGGGAGATCACTCCTAGGCAAGGAGAGGTCCCTTACACAATTTAAAGAACGCCTCTCTTTTTACCAGGTTTGATTATAATCTTGATAGGATAAATCTGCCTCTTGGAGGACAAGACTTGAAACCTATCTTGTATCCCTGGGAGACCACATCCACCACCTAAGGATCTGGCATATCACGAATCCAAGAGTCCTGAAAGAAGGAAAGTCTGCCCCCTACACAATCCTGTCCCTGATCAGGGGCGGACTCTTCATGCTGACATGTTCAGAGACAGGCTTTTTGGACTGTTTACTCTTGTTCCAGGGCTGGTTAGGTCTCCAGGAACTCTTGGTCTGGTCAGACTTAGAGGGGGCCCGAGAATTTCTGTCCCTTGAAATTGCGAAAAGGAACGAAAATGAGAAGATTGGCGACCGTTAGACCTTGACTTCTTATCCTGAGGAAGGAAGGCCCCCTTCCCTCCAGTCACTGTGGAGATAATGGAATCCAGTCCAGGACCAAATAAAGTCTTCCCCTTGAAAGGTAAGGAAAGGAGTCTAGATTTGGAAGTCATGTCCGCTAACCATGACTTTAGCAACAATGTTCTGTGAGACAGAATAGCAAGACCCAATTCAGATAGAGAATGTCATTTTCCAATTTACTTTTATCACCAATTTCGCTTTGTTCTCTTGGTAGTCTTAGTTGAAAGCTAAACCTAGAAGGTTCATATGCTAATTTATAAGCCCTTGAAGGCCACCTCTTCTCTCAGGGCATTTGACAGTTTTTTCCACTAGAGGGTGTTAGTTCATGTGTGTCAAAAGAACTGAATTAAGGGGGCAGTTTGCAGAGGCTTAGATAGAAGGTATTCACAGAGGTAAAAAGTGTATTTATATAACTGTTTTGGTTGGTGTAGACTGTCCCTTTAATCCTGTCTTGAATCTCCTCCAAGGGATTCTCTTCCATAATCAGATAGGGAGTCACACCAATACAAAGCCACTCCATCGACCACCACTATGCCTGCCACAGGCTGCCATAACAGACTTTGTTGGAGGAACATTTTCCTTAAATACCCCTCCAATTTCCTATCCATGAGGTCCTTAAAAGAGGTACTATCCTCCAGAGGAATGGTAGTTCTCTTGACCAGGGTGGAGAGAGCTCCATCCCTCTTAGGAGCAATACTCCATATATCCAGGATGTCAGAGACTGGAAACATCTTCTTAAAAATAGGAGATGGGGAAAAAGGAATACCCGGCTTCTCCCATTCCTTAGAAATGGCAGACATACGAGCCGGAACTGGAAAAACTTCCAGAGACTTTGGCTTGAAATAAAAAACTCTGTCCAGCTTAGTAACCTTAGGAGTCTCAGTAGTTGTGGGCTCCGAGACATCCAGGGTAGCTAGTGCCTCCTTAGAGGGATGGTAAACCATGTATTTCTCAAAGCTGCCATCCTAAATATGACACACAAATAAGTATATAAAAATAATCTAAAATTATAAATTGAAAAAATAAAATGTATGCTTACCTGATACATTTATTTATTTCCAGATATGGTGAGTCCACGGTTTGAGTAATTACTGTTGGGAATATCACTCCTGGCCAGCAGGAGGAGGCAAAGAGCACCACAGTTAAACTGTTAAGTATCACTCCCTTACCCACAACCCACAGTCATTCGACCATAGAGAAATGGAGAAAAAGGGGTAACAAAAGGTTTAGAGGTGCATGAGGTTATAGTCAAAAGAACAAATGTCTTAAAATAAAGGGTGGGGCTGTGGACTCACCATATCCAGAAAGAAAGAAATTTATCAGGTAAGCAAAAATTTTGTTTTTCTTTCCTAAGATATGGTGAGTCCACCGCTTGAGTAATTACTGTTGGGAACAAATACCCAAGCTAGAGGACACAGATAAATAGGGAGGGACAAGACAGGCAGTCCTAAACAGAAGGCACAACCGCTTGAAGAACCTTTCTCCCGAAAGAGGCCTCAGCTGAGGCAAAAGTATCAAATTTGGAAAATGTAGAGAAGACCAAATTGCAGCCTTGCAAATTTGTTCCACAGAAGCTTCATTTTTGAAAGCCCAAGAAGAGGAAACAGCTCTTGTGGAATAAGCCGTAATTCTCTCAGGAGGCTGCTGTCCAGCAGTCTCATAAGCCAAACGAATTATACTTCGTAACGAAAAAGAAAGTAGTAGCAGTAGCTTTCTGACCTTTAGGGTACTGACTGACAATCCTTTCTCCAGGCCTTCCTGAAGAAAAGATACATTTCTAGGAATTTTAATTCTACTCCAAGAGTAGCCCTTGGATTCACACCAATAAAGATATTTACGCCATATCTTATGGTAAATCTTTCTAGTAACAGGCTTGCAAGCCTGAATCATGGTCTCAATGACCAACTCAAAAAAACCAAGCTTATACAGAATTAAGCGTTCAATTAAAATGAGCTAAGGAAAAAATACACTTTAAATTTTATCCCAAATTAGGATCGATCCCCAGTTAAAATTATGTGAGAAAAGTTAAGAAAAAACATTTAATAAACATCAAATAAACTTCTAAAATACCCCTCAGGTAACCCCACACCTCAATTACGGAGTTTCCTTACCGCTACCAATTAAGACCGGATCACCCAGAAATGGAGAAAAACAATTTTCCTCAAAAACGTTATAAAGTAAAGCTCAAATTACTGCTGTGACACAGAGAGGCACCACTTCCTGGTACACTGAGTGCCAGAAAACATAATTTATGTAAGAACTTACATGATAAATTCATTTCTTTCATATTAGCAAGAGTCCATGAGCTAGTGACGTATGTGATATACATTCCTACCAGGAGGGGCAAAGTTTCCCAAACCTCAAAATGCCTACAAATACACCCCTCACCACACCCACAAATCAGTTTAATGAATAGCCAAGAAGTGGGGTGATAAGAAAAAAGTGCGAAAGCATAAAAAATAAGGAATTGGAATAATTGTGCTTTATACAAAAAAATCATAACCACCACAAAAAAGGGTGGGCCTCATGGACTCTTGCTAATATGAAAGAAATGAATTTATCAGGTAAGTTCTTACATAAATTATGTTTTCTTTCATGTAATTAGCAAGAGTCCATGAGCTAGTGACGTATGGGATAATGACTACCCAAGATGTGGATCTTTCCACGCAAGAGTCACTAGAGAGGGAGGGATAAAATAAAGACAGCCAATTCCGCTGAAAAATAATCCACACCCAAAATAATTTTAATAATGAAAAAAACTGAAAATATAAGCAGAAGATTCAAACTGAAACAGCTGCCTGAAGTACTTTTCTACCAAAAACAGCTTCAGAAGAAGAAAACACATCAAAATGGTAGAATTTAGTAAAAGTATGCAAAGAAGACCAAGTTGCTGCTTTGCAAATCTGATCAACCGAAGCTTCATTCCTAAACACCCAGGAAGTAGAAACTGACCTAGTAGAATGAGCTGTAATACTTTGAGGCGGAGTTTTACCCGACTCGACATAAGCATGATGAATTAAAGATTTCAACCAAGATGCCAAAGAAATGGCAGAGGCCTTCTGACCTTTCCTGGAACCGGAAAAGATAACAAATAGACTAGAAGTCTTTCAGAAAGTCTTAGTAGCTTCAACATAATATTTCAAAGCTCTAACTACATCCAAAGAATGCAATGATTTCTCCTTAGAATTCTTAGGATTAGGAAATAGCACCAGGAACAGGAAAAACTTCTGGAATAACTACAGGAGATTTAAAAACCTTATCTAAATGTTTAGATTTAGTATCAAGAGGACCAGAATCCTCAATTTCTAATGCAATTAGGACTTCTTTAAGTAAAGAACGAATAAATTCCATTTTAAATAAATATGAAGATTTATCAGCATCAACCTCTGAGACAGAATCCTCTGAACCAGAAGAACCACTATCAGAATCAGAATGATGATGTTCATTTAAAAATTCATCTGAACAATGAGAAGTTTTAAAAGACTTTTTATGTTTACTAGAAGGAGGAATAACAGACATAGCCTTCTTAATGGATTTAGAAACAAAATCTCTTATGTTATCAGGAACACTCTGAGTATTAGATGTTGACGGAACAGCAACAGGTAATGAAACTTTACTAAAGGAAATATTATCTGCATTAACAAGTTTGTCATGACATTCAACACAAACAACAGCTGGAGGAATAGCTACCAAAAGTTTACAGCAGATACACTTAGCTTTGGTAGCTCCAGCAGGTAAAAAGTCAAATTTTAAGGTAAGAAAAAAATGATTGATTCAAATGCATTATCCCAAATATGAAACTGACTGTCTGAAATAAGGAATCTTGAACATCCTGAGTCAAGGCAAATAAATGTTTGAATACATATATTTAGAACTTTATAAAAAAGTGCCCAACCATAGCTTAGAGTGTCACAGAAAATAAGACTTACTTACCCCAGGACACTCATCTACATGTTGTAGAAAGCCAAACCAGTACTGAAACGAAAATCAGCAGAGGTAATGGTATATATATATAAGAGTATATCGTCGATCTGAAAAGGGAGGTAAGAGATGAATCTCTACGACCGATAACAGAGAACCTATGAAATAGACCCCGTAGAAGGAGATCATTGAATTCAAATAGGCAATACTCTCCACACATCCCTCTGACATTCACTGCACGCTGAGAGGAAAACCGGGCTCCAACCTGCTGCAGAGCGCATATCAACGTAGAATCTAGCACAAACTTACTTCACCACCTCCATAGGAGGCAAAGTTTGTAAAACTGATTTGTGGGTGTGGTGAGGGGTGTATTTGTAGGCATTTTGAGGTTTGGGAAACTTTGCCCCTCCTGGTAGGAATGTATATCCCATACGTCACTAGCTCATGGACTCTTGCTAATTACATGAAAGAAATAACCGTTTTTTTCAAACCTGACAGTGTAAAATGTTGCATCATTTTATTTTAAAACAAATGGGAAATGAATAAACTGCTGAAATAGAAATTCAGCATTACTTTCAATTTAAACTTGTATTGTTTTTCAAGTAAATATGTGTCAGAAATTAAAGCCTAATAAAAACATTTTACCCTTTCTTTTTAAAAGTTTAAATAGTCTCACACATGCTACATTGCCTGCTTCATGCCCCAGTGTAACCCATACAACAGGATTATCTATGTCCCAATAAAAAAGCAGTGTATTTTAATTTGTTAAGTGCATGTTCTCCGCAACTAGAAGAAAAAGCACTTACCTGCTCCTCTGTCCAGCATGTAGACAGTTACAAGGTATGAGAAGAGACGGTTCTTCACAGAGACCTTTGCAAAAGATAGAACAGAGTAGCCAACTCTGGCTTTCTAAACTAGGGCAGCAATTGTTAGGAGTGTTTTCCTAACAGCTTTAAAGCCACCACTACCCAACTGCAAGGAATGACATGGAATACGGCTATACCCGAAAACTTGCTTGTAGATTAAATCAAAATTTTTCTTCAGACACCTAAACTTCACCTCCTCCATGCACTGAAGGCAAAGAGAATGACGGGGTTGTGGGTAAGGGAGTGATACTTAGCAGTTTAACTGTGGTGCTCTTTGCCTCCTCCTGCTGGCCAGGAGTGATATTCCAAACAGTAATTACTTAAGCCATGGACTCACCATATCTTAGGAAAGAAATATTAGCCTTTTATTTTAATCGCTTTTATCTGCGCTGCTTAACCGGCCCCGCTATGTAGTGTGTTTTTTTTTTCGATCCACCAATTGTAAACTGAGTCAGCTGCTTCGCTGTTTTCTATGTGTGAACGGACCATACAAATAACACATGCATACTAATTCCTATTCCTACAAGCCTACAAAGTCAGCCTTGCTTGTTCATAATTTTTCACACATGCGTGCTAATTTAAATGGGCATAACATACTGACGCAATAGTAAACACTGAATCGTAGATACTATTACAAATCAGTGTTTACTTTGAAGACACCCAGAAAATTCCAGTGGAAGCAAACCCCTTAGTTACTGACAAATAAGAGTCTGTAGGAAATATGCTACTAACTCTCATATAATAGTGAAAATTTAGATCCGGTAAATCCCCAAATAAAAAAATTAACCCTCATTCCCTATACAGCAGTGCCCCTGTATAAATGATGCCCTGCACAATTCCCAGCTATTAAAGGAATATTTTAACAAATCCCCAGGCTCCATTGAAATAAGAGAGTATTCAACTCCCAAAGTACCTTCCAATCTGTGAAGGGAATGAGCACTTACCTTGGAGCCACTGCTGTGGAGCAGACACAGACGTCCATGTCTGACAGATCCATCCAGACTTCTGACAGGGACCTGAAGTAGAAGGAAAACAGTAACTAACCTTGGTTGCCGGGTGGGGGTTAGCATAAATTATTGGATAGAGAACAGAGAAGCCTCCCTGCGACCTCCAACAGCTAACAAAACTCTTACGCAAGAGGATTACCTGGACACAGCGTTACACCAGTCCTATTTGAAGGGAAAAACAAATTATGGCTTACCAGATAATTTTGTCACGGATACTGGGCTGCAAAGGTTAAATCCATACCCCCTACAACCTCACCCCTGTTGTTTCTCAGTGGTCACAGGCTCCTCAGAGCAACCACAATCCCTGGAAGCTTTGGTTTGCTTGTTTGTGAAGAGCTGGGGTATGACCAGGAAAACCCTCCTAGGCTTGCCGGGCTCCTGGAACTCCCGGCCGGCCGGCCGGCCGCCCCCCCCCATCACAAACACCCGCCTAACCCCTCTCAGGCTGTCCTGGCTCCTAGAACTCCCAGTCAGCCACAGGACACCCGCTAATTTTACCCATGGTCGCTCCAGCAACAATGTGCCCCAGAGCTCCGCTTTTTTGGGGATTAGTAGCCCCTAGGGAGGACAAGAGGTGGGGGAATTACCGGAGGGGAGCTGCTTTGGGAACCAGGGGATTTGGACACCCCTGCCCCCATAACTTCAATGGGCTGTATCTCCAGTCCCCCATAACGAATCACGCCACTTTTTGGACTGTGGCATCTGGGGACCGAGCTTTCAAATGACACCTTGGAAGTGCCGCCGCTCCCCCGGGATCAACCCAAAACCGTCACCACTGTGTCCTGGGATTCTATGGGACTATGGTTGCTATGGAGGCGCCAGTCAGTCTGGAGGGGCGGGAATGGCGGGAAAACTGTGGCATTGTCTTCTGTTCTTATCAAGATAAGTGTGTGTATAAAAGATGTGTTTTGCTCAATAAAGTCAGTTCTATTTTAACCTGAATGCTAGTCTGTCTAGTTATTTGGGTTGGCTCCTGCTAGAATCACTTTCCTGGACTACATAACCACTTGTTCCAGGCAGAGGAAGGACCCGGTCGACAGCGCTACCCAGTTGGGGTAGCGGGGAGTCCGTCAGAAATTTCCTTTCCTTCGATACAGGGAGAGTCCACAGCTGTATTCATTACTTGTGGGAATACAGAACCTGGCCACCAGGCAAAGACGTAAATACCTCCCCCACTTCCCTCATCCCCCAGTCATTCTGCTGAGGGAACAAACAGTAGGAGAAATACCAGGGTGAAAAAAGGTGCCAGAAGAAAAACAGAATTTATGCTTACCTGATAAATTACTTTCTCTTGCGGTGTATCCAGTCCACGGATTCATCCTTTACTTGTGGGATATTCTCATTCCCTACAGGAAGTAGCAAAGAGAGCACACAGCAAAGCTGTCCATATAGCTCCACCTCTAGCTCCACCCCCCAGTTATTCGACCAAAGGTTAGGAAGAAAAAGGAGAAACCATAGGGTGCAGTGGTGACTGTAGTTTAAACAAAAAAAATTTTACCTGACATAAATGCCAGGGCGGGCCGTGGACTGGATACACCGCAAGAGAAAGTAATTTATCAGGTAAGCATAAATTCTGTTTTCTCTTGCAAGGTGTATCCAGTCCACGGATTCATCCTTTACTTGTGGGATACCAATACCAAAGCTTTAGGACACGGATGAAGGGAGGGAACAAGACAGGTACCTTAAACGGAAGGCACCACTGCTTGCAAAACCTTTCTCCCAAAAATAGCCTCTGAAGAAGCAAAAGTATTGAATTTGTAAAATTTGGCAAAAGTATGCAGTGAAGACCAAGTCGCTGCCTTACAAATCTGTTCAACAGAAGCCTCATTTTTGAAAGCCCATGTGGAAGCCACTGCTCTGGTAGAATGAGCAGTAATTCTTTCAGGAGGCTGCTGGTCAGCAGTCTCATAGGCCAAACGGATTATGCTTTTCAGCCAAAAGGAAAGAGAGGTAGCAGTCGCTTTCTGACCTCTCCTCTTACCAGAATAGATAACAAACAAGGAAGATGTTTGTCTGAAATCCTTAGTTGCTTGTAAATAGAACTTTAAAGCACGAACTACATCAAGATTGTGTAATAGACGTCCCTTCTTCGAAGATGGATTAGGACACAGAGAAGGAACAACTATTACCTGGTTAATATTCTTGTTAGAAACAACTTTAGGAAGAAAACCAGGCTTGGTACGCAAAACTACCTTATCTGCGTGGATAATTCTGAAACTCTTGGAGCAGAAGAGATAGCTATCAAAAACAAAACTTTCCAAGATAACAACTTAATGTCTATGGAATGTAAAGGTTCAAACGGAACCCCTTGAAGAACTGAAAGAACTAGATTCAAACTCCAAGGCAGAGCCACAGGTTTATAGACAGGCTTGATTCTGACTAAAGCCTGAGCAAACGCTTGAACGTCTGGTACCTCTGCCAGACGCTTGTGTAACTGGATAGACAAAGCAGATATTTGTCCTTTTAAGGAACTAGCTGACAATCCTTTCTCAAGTCCTTCTTGGAGAAAAGAAAATATCCTGGGAATCCTAATCTTACTCCATGAGTAACCCTTGGATTCACACCAACAAAGATATTTCCGCAATATCTTATGGTAGATTTTCCTGGTGACAGGCTTTCTAGCCTGAATCAGAGTATCTATAACTGACTCAGAGAACCCATGCTTTGATAGAATTAAGCGTTCACTCTCCAAGCAGTCAGACGTAGAGAAACTAAATATGGATGCTTGAACGGACCCTGTATTAGAAGATCCTGCCTCATTGGCAGTGTCCATGGTGGGACAGATGACATGTCCACTAGGTCTGCATACCAAGTCCTGCGTGGCCATGCAGGCGCTATCAGAATCACCGAAGCCTTCTCCTGCTTGATTCTGGCAACCAGACGCAGGAGGAGAGGAAACGGTGGAAAACATAAGCCAGATTGAAGGACTAAGGCGCTGTTAGAGCATCTATCAATACCGCCTTGGGATCCCGGGACCTGGACCCGTAGAGAGGAAGTTTGGTGTTCTGACGGGACGCCATCAGATCCAACTCTGGGGTGCCCCATAGCGGAGTCAGCTGGGCAAATACCTCCGGGTGGAGTTCCCACTCCCCCGGGTGAAAAGTCTGATGACTTAGAAAATCCGCCTCCCAGTTGTCTACTCCTGGGATGTGAATTGCTGAGAGATGGCAGGAGTGATCCTCCGCCCACCTGATTATTTTGGTTACTTCCGTCATCGCTAGGGAACTCTTTGTTCCCCCCTGATGATTGACGTAAGCTACAGTCGTGATGTTGTCTGACTGAAATCTGATGAATTTGGCTGCCGCTAGTTGAGGCCATGCCTGAAGAGCGTTGAATATCTCCCTCAGTTCCAGAATGTTTATCGGGAGAAGAGTTTCTTCCCGAGACCATAAGCCCTGAGCTTTCAGGGAGTCCCAGACCGCACCCCAGCCTAACAGACTGGCGTCGGTCGTTACGATGATCCACTCTGGCCTGCGGAAACATATTCCTTGAGACAGGTGATCCTGAGACAACCACCAGAGAAGAGAATCTTTGGTCTCCTGTCCAACTGAATTTGAGGAGACAAATCTGCATAATGCCCATTCCACTGTTTGAGCATGCATAGTTGCAGTGGTCTGAGGTGTATCCGAGCAAAAGGGACTATGTCCATTGCCGCAACCATTAGTCCGATTGTCTCCATGCACTGAGCTACTGATGGCCGAGGAATGGAATAAAGAGCTCGGCAAGTAGTTAAGAGTTTTAGCTTTCTGACCTCCGTCAGAAATATTTTCATTTCTACCGAGTCTATCAGGGTTCCTAGGAATGGAACTCTTGTGAGGGGGGGAGAGAGAACTCTTTTTGATGTTCACCTTCCACCCGTGAGACCTCAGAAAGGCCAATACAATCTCCGTGTGAGACTTGGTTCTTTGGAAAGTTGACGCCTGAATTAAGATGTCGTCTAGGTAAGGCGCCACTGCTATGCCCCGCGGTCTTAGAACCGCCAGGAGGGACCCTAGCACCTTTGTGAAAATTCTGGGACCAGTGGCCAACCCGAAAGGAAGAGCCACAAACTGAAAATGCTTGTCCAGAAAGGCGAACCTGAGAAACTGGTGATGATCTTTGTGGATAGGAATGTGCAGATACGCATCCTTTAGATCCACAGTAGTCATATATTGACCCTCCTGGATCATTGGTAAGATTGTCCGAATGGTCTCCATCTTGAATGATGGGACTCTGAGGAATTTGTTTAGAATTTTGAGATCCAGGATTGGTCTGAAAGTTCCTTCTTTTTTGGGAACCACAAACAGGTTTGAGTAAAACCCCAGTCCTTGTTCTGCAATTGGAACTGGGTGGATCACTCCCATTGTATGTAGATCTTCTACACAGCGTAAAAACGCCTCTTTCTTTGTCTGATCTGTAGACAGACGAGAAATCTGGAACCTTCCCCTTGGAGGAGAGTCCTTGAATTCTAGATGGTATCCCTGGGCTACAATCTCTAATGCCCAAGGATCGTGTACATCTCTTGCCCAGGCCTGAGCGAAGAGAGTCTGCCCCCTACTAGATCCGGTCCCGGATCGGGGGCTACCCCTTCATGCTGTCTTGGTGGCAGCTGCAGGCTTTTTGGCCTGTTTACCCTTATTCCAGCCCTGGTAAGGTTTCCATTTTGCCTTGGGCTGTGAAGCGTTACCCTCTTGCTTTGCAGCCGGAGAGGATGAAACGGGCCGTTCCTGAAATTGTGAAAGGAACGAAAATTAGCTTTGTTCTTTGTTTTAAAGGCTTTGTCCTGAGGGAGAGCATGGCCTTTTCCCCCGGTGATATCTGAAATAATCTCTTTCAATTCAGGCCCGAATAGGGTCTTCCCTTTGAAAGAAATGTTCAAAAGCTTGGATTTAGACGACACATCGGCCGACCAGGACTTTAGCCATAGCGCTCTGCGCGCCAAAATGGCGAAACCTGAATTTTTCGCCGCTAACTTAGCTATTTGGAAAGCGGCGTCAGTGATAAAAGAATTAGCTAGCTTTAGAGCCTTAATTCTATCCATAATTTCCTCATATGAGGTCTCAGTCTGGAGCGAGTCTTCCAGCGCCTCAAACCAGAAAGCAGCTGCAGTAGTTACAGGAATAATGCAGGCAATAGGTTGGAGAAGAAAACCTTGTTGAACAAAAATTTTCTTAAGTAAACCCTCTAATTTTTTATCCATAGGGTCTTTAAAAGCACAACTGTCTTCAATTGGTATGGTTGTGCATTTAGCTAGTGTAGAAACAGCCCCCTCCACCTTAGGGACCGTCTGCCACGAGTCCCGCATGGGGTCAGATATGGGGAACATTTTCTTAAAAACAGGAGGGGGGACAAAAGGGACACCTGGCCTATCCCACTCCCTAGTAACGATATCCGCAATCCTCTTAGGGACCGGAAACGCATCCGTGTAAACAGGGACCTCTAGGTACTTGTCCATTTTACACAATTTCTTTGGGTTCACCAAAGGGTCACAGTCATCCAGAGTAGCTAATACCTCCCTAAGTAAAACACGGAGGTGTTCTAGTTTAAATTGAAAAGCCAATGTATCTGAATTTGTCTGGGGAGGAACCCTTCCTGAATCAGAGACTTCTCCCTCAGACATCAAATCCCTCGCTCCCACTTCAGAGCGTTGTGAGGGTATATCGGATACGGCTACCAAAGCGTCAGAATGCTCATAATCTGTTCTTAAAATGGAGCTATCACGCTTTGCAGGTAACACAGGCAGTTTAGATAAGAAGGCTGTAAGAGAATTATCCATGACTGCTGCTAAGTCTTGTAATGTAAAAGGGTTAGACGCACTAAAGGTACTAGGCGTCGCTTGCGAGGGCGTAACTGGTTGTGACACTTGGGGAGAGGCAGACGGGCTACCCTCGTTACCTTCAGTCTGAGAATCATCTTGGGCCACATTCTTAAGTGCAACAATATGATCCTTAAAGTGTATAGACATATCAGTACAAGTGGGACACATTCTGAGAGGGGGTTCCACCATGGCTTCTAAACACATTGAACAAGGATTTTCCTTAGTGAGCAGCCTAAAGCCAGCACCTGGTTAAATCACTACAGCACCTTGCCACAGCCTTGCTGTGGCCCTACCTTCCCTTAGGGATCAGATTTGGGGGAATATAGCTTCTTTTAGGCCCTCAAACATCAGCAGGACCCTCCATGTGAAACAGCATGAACTTATCTGCAATTCTAAGTGCGCATCTGAGGCGTGAAATTAGGCCCCTCCCACTCCGGAGCTGTGAGGCCTAGTAAATCACTCCTAAGTGACTAAAAAACAGCCATGTGGTAATAACCCCAGAAAAAACCCAAAAGGGCTTTCAAAGTGTCTTGCAAAACAATTTTTCCTTAGCCAAACCATTGATTGCCCTGAATAAGTGTCAACCAGTATATTAGCCCTATTATGTAAGCATTCGATTCCTTACTAAGTCTGTGAACATAGCTTACCCTCCCCCTCATGGGGATATTGTCAGTCTCTTCTAGCAAATGACTGAACATACCTTATTGCAGATCACCCTGCATACTGTTCCCCCAACTGAAGTTTTTTGGTACTCCTCAGTCCTGTGTTGGAACAGCAGTGGATTTTAGTTACAACATGTTAAAATCATTTTCCTCTCAGCAGAAATCTTCATCACTTTTCTGCTAGAGAGTAAATAGTACAAACCGGTACCATTTAAAATAACAAACTTTTGATTGAAGATAATAAAACTACAATTCTAACAACACATTAACTTTACACTCCCGAGAGAGACCCTAGTGCTTAGAGCCAGCAAAGAGAATGACTGGGGGGTGGAGCTAGAGGGGGAGCTATATGGACAGCTTTGCTTTGTGCTCTCTTTGCTACTTCCTGTAGGGAATGAGAATATCCCACAAGTAAAGGATGAATCCGTGGACTGGATACACCTTGCAAGAGAAAATAACTTAAATTTCGGGCCGCCCACCCGGAGAGCATGGGCGGGAGCTGTGGACTCTCCCTGTATCGAAGGAAAGGAAATTATCTGGTAAATCATAATTTATGTTTGCCTTCTAAATACAAAGAGAGTCCACAGCTGCATTCATTACTTGTGGGAGAATTATACCCAAGCTACAGAGGACACTGAATGCCAACGGGAGGGAACAAATAAGAGGCGGCCTAACCTGAGGGCACCACAGCCTGCAAGAAAACTAAACTCCCGAAGACTTCCTTGATAGAAGCAAAAAAATAAAAATAAGAATGTTAGGAGGACCAAGCAGCTGCCCAACAACTAGAACCATAGGATCTCATGTCAGAGACCAAAAAAAATGTCACTGCACTCAAACCGAGCCATAAACCTCTGAGGAGGCTTGTGTCCCGCTGTCTCCTAGAGCCAGCGAAAAACACTCCTCCAATAACAAGGAGGAAGGGAATTGGCTTTCAAAACCTTGCACCCCCAGATGTGAACAACATAAATTAAAAAACTGACTACTCTGATGAAGTTTGACAGAACCTCAAGGAAAGATTACCCAAAAAAGAAGAACCTCTTCCAATTTGGACAATGATATGGCCATCTTAGGGAGAAAAATTCAGATAGCCCTATTAAAATGGAAGACCACAAACAAGAAGAACGTGTAGCAAATTGCAACACAGGAACCTATGACACGTAGAAAAACAATCTACAGACTAAATAGGTCCTTGAATAAGATACAAAGACCACCTTCAGGACAGGTACAAAGGCAACCCGATGTAACTCCTGAAGGAAGAACCAACCCCAAATGGAGCAAGGAATGGACTTGCCTGCCCTACCGCAGGCAGTGCCCTAGCACACCCAACTGATACCTGGAAGATCAATCAATCTCTGGAAGTGGAGCACAACCGGATAACAAAAACTGCTTGCAAAAGAGCATAACAGAGACAGGAACCACAGCTGGTAACCATCTGAAAGCTCTGCATGCCAGACAGCTAAGTCAACTGACAGGCTATCCTGGCAGGTTACCCCTTTGAACAAAAACGAGCAAGACAAGCCCTTCACCAGCTCATTCTAGAGGGGAAGAAGAGAACTCCAGGATCCTTAAAAGAGCCTGGACAAGCTAGCTCTCCCGACAAAGGAGAGGGAGTCCTCCACATCTAAAATAGGTGAGGAACCAGGAATGGGCTGAAGGAAAGGACTAAACCCTTCAGAAAAAAAACCTTCTCTCAACTAGGTCCCAGCAATCCCTCGCAATTCACCCCGGAAGAAAAGATCCCAGACGCAAAGAGACACTGACCCGGTAGATCACTGCAACAAGGGAACTCTCAAGACAGCAAGCCTCTAATCCGTGATATGAACCCATGGACAAAAATGGAGCAACCATCTCAGAGACAACCATTCTAGATAAGATCGAGCCATCCTCGAAAAAGAGTGACATGGCCGAAAAGGAGAAGGCTAAAATAGACCTCCTCTAAATTCTACTGTGGCAGTTTTCTTAATTTTGACTCCAAGCAGACAGCTTGCTAGGCCTGGAATAATCCTCAGCCCCTTAGTCCTGCGGAACTCAACTGAGAACTCTATCTGCAGTCTCAGACACACATTTGAAAACTTCTGGATAGATAGATCAAACGGATGATCGTAAGGAACATCCATTCCGGAAGAGCATGTTTAGAGAATGGATTGCTGTAAAGAGCCGTAGTGGGCCTTCGCCCACCACCAAATTTGAGACCCTCCCATCTACGCAGGAGGAACTCGCTAACTCAGAAATAATCCACTCACCAAGAGGTCCCAACTGGCATGTATCCAGATGATCAGACCTCAGATCCAAATGCTCGACAGAAAAAAACCCCAAGGATGACGAAGAAAAAAACTGATTTACATATCCCAGAAACCACTCTCTCCCTGCTGACAAGGAAGAGACCAAGACTAAATTGCCCCGGGGGGACTAGGAAAAAAGTCACCAACACCGAAAGAGCTGGACCTAACACTGGAGAACAAGTCCCAAACCGGTAAACCACAAAGACTCTAGGCAGAGTCAAGAACCTAAGCCATGTCAAAGACTTGGCCTGAGCTGAATTCCCACAGCGCCAACTAGGGCCTGAAGGTAAATTGGAGGGCAGAACCTGATGGAGTAAATTTAACTTCGTAAGCTCTAAAGCAAAGAGCCTTCCTGTCTGAAAGACCAAACCACATTGGTGACAACCACAGAACTCAGGTCTAGGTCCACGTCTGAGGATGGAACCGGCAGGAAGAAAATCCCAAAAGCTCTACTAGAAGACGGTTGAAAAACAGAAATGCCAAGACTCTGCAGCCGCCGCAACACCTAAAAATAGGCTACTGTCACATTAAACCCCAGATCCCAAAACGGAGGACCGAAACGAGGTTCCAGAAGAAAAACGGTCCCCAAGAACCGGACCTGCGTAAACAAGCATGATTTTAAATGAACATCCAGCGACAGCGGCCGGATTCTAATCATCTACAAGTTCCATAGAGGAAACTACCAGACTACACAGGACCGCTTTGGACAGGAAAGAAAACCTTCTTCCTAAATCCAGATAGAGAAAGCCATGGATTCTCTCAGAATAAAGAGATCAAGAAAGCTCTGCTTAAAGATCCTCGGACCCAGGACGAGAAAACCCCTCCCCCAATTGGGCCGTTCACCCACAGTGTATGACACTGCTAAGGGTACCGGGACAAGACTTCAAAAGTCCCCAGGTCCAGAAAAAAAAAAAAACGTAATGAAAAGCTCAACTCCAGCCTCTAGGACCCCCAGACCCATATGATGCAGCATCAAGTGCACAAACAGAAGAACCAAAGACAAGTACTGCCTGTTCTTCAGTATAGAAGGGCCCAATTTGCCCAGACAAGATAATTAGAAAAGGCTCTCTCTCTATATTAGAAATAAATAACAGACTGAGCTATTACCCAAAACATTTTGCATAACTAACAATGTAATAGAAATACACTTTTTACCTCTGTGATTACCTTGTATCTATGCCTCTGCAAACTGCCCCCTTATTTCAGTTCTTTTGACAGACTTGCATTTTAGCCAATCAGTGCTATCTCCAGGGTAACTTCACGTGCATGAGCTCAATGTTATCTATATGAAACACATTCAGATTTGAGGCAGTCTTCAAGGTCTAAGAAATTAGCATATGAACCTCCTAGTTTAGCTTTCAACTAAGAATACTAAGAACAAAGCAAAGTTTGTGATAAGTCAATTGGAAAGTTGTTTAAAATTACATTCCCTATTTAAATCATGAAAGTTTTTTTTGGACTTGACTGTCCCTTTAAGTTCCAGCAGGGCTAGGAACCGAAAATAAACAAATATAAAAACAAGCTCTGAGGCTTAAACTTTCATATCTTTAAAATCGAGGGAACATCACCCCGACCAGATACTTAGAAGCTTCCATCGGAAGACATCCATCTCGACCATCAAAGTCAATATAACCAGAACAATCCTAAAGATGAAACTCCAAAAGTGTTTCTGCAAGAACCCTGAGCTCCTAAAACAAAAACTATCCGAGACTATTAGAAAAAAAATATGGTTAAACGCACCAAAAAGGATTTAAAGGGGTGTGTAAACAGACAGGTCCTGCCTATGTACAATACAAACCCCCCATGGAGCTCGGGAATAGGATTCTATAAATATATACGTAGAGACAATAAAGGAGGGGATCCAACCCTCTCCACTCATTTAATCAAGATCGTTATCTGATATAGAGGAGTGAGATCCGCCTGAAGGATCAGGACTGGGAACCTCTAACATCGCCAAAATCTCTGAGGAGTAAACGTAAGCGTGCCACTCTAAGTCTAAAAGTCAAATCCTCCTCAGTCGGAGGAATCAATTCAGGCTATTCTGACCCCGGAGGTTCTACCTCTGAAGCCTCAGAGGGAACCGCAACCCCAGATGACAGATCTGGCACAATAGTCATGTTACACGAAAGCCCATGTGTAAGAGAGCAAGGATTAACACTTCGCTTCATAGGCGGAAGAGGCAAAATTTGCTAAAGCCATAGAGATGGCCATGCGAAAACGCGCAGTAACCACCGTTGGAAAAGAGTCTTCCTCAGAAGGAGGAGTAATGGCACTTAGGGGAACTGCATTTGTAGGATAAGAATCTAGGGTACGCACCTCACGGGACGAGGTAGACGGCTCAGTGGTCTCTAACATCTCAACATTGTTAGAAGAGAACACCCCATTGCGGCATACGGAACATAATTGAGCAGGCTGGTCTACCCGGTCCTCCTCACAACATACGCAGGTATCAAAATCTGTATCAGAGGAATCCTCTACAACCTGGTTTCTCAACAGCCGGGCCGTGGCCCAGTACCGGGCCGTGATAGCCCTGCTGGTGGGCCCTGACCTGTCATGCCCCCACTGCACACTCTTACCCCACTGCACACAAGGGGCAGACTGAGACCAATCAAGGCCCCAGGAAAACTGTCTCACACTGACCCAAATGTATTCAAATTTATGCAAATGAACATGGTAGCCTCCCTGCCTTAACCACAACAGGCCCATCAACCTCCAGAGCCAGGACTCCCAACATTAAGGGCCAAAGAAAGGGCCCCCAACCTCCAGGACCAGACCACACACTCCATGGCCCTCACAGCGACAGACCCTCGGCAGGACCCCCACACTCCAGGGCCCCCACTAAACCCACACTGAACTGCTTAGTTACTGATGGGGCAAATCCCTGCTGCCTACTATATATATATATATATATATCTACCGGGCCCTGGACATGTCCAGCTAAAATTTACCGGGCCTTGAGGTCACTTTGGTTGAGAACCACTGCTCTACAATATCAGACACCTCCATAATTTCAATTGAGTTTTTGGAAAAAAAAAAGCAAACTGGCACCTACACCCCTAATGGCTGGGCACTCACCACCTCCTATGACCCAGACAGGTAGAGAAATTATTGGAAGCAAGAAAGGGTTTCAATGGCACTGCCTTATCAATTCTTGTGACTACACCCTATATAGATTGCTGGTTTATGTTTCATATAACCATAGGGTCGATGGTGCTGTGTATTGTTTATATTACAAAGAGAACATGGGCCAAAAGACCATGAAAGAATACACAAATAGCACTCTTGTAGTCATCTGTGACACAAATTGTGTATATATTTAATAAGAGGATAGAGTACCAAATGGCAAGGGGAGTACGCTTAAGTAATTAAAACATAACTTTTATTAGATACGCAAAAAACAGAATTTATGCTTACCTGATAAATTACTTTCTCCAACGGTGTGTCCGGTCCACGGCGTCATCCTTACTTGTGGGAATATCTCTTCCCCAACAGGAAATGGCAAAGAGTCCCAGCAAAGCTGTCCATATAGTCCCTCCTAGGCTCCGCCCACCCCAGTCATTCGACCGACGGACAGGAGGAAAAAAACAGGAGAAACTATAGGGTGCCGTGGTGACTGTAGTTAGAGAAAATAATTCATCAAACCTGATTAAAAAACCAGGGCGGGCCGTGGACCGGACACACCGTTGGAGAAAGTAATTTATCAGGTAAGCATAAATTCTGTTTTCTCCAACATTGGTGTGTCTGGTCCACGGCGTCATCCTTACTTGTGGGAACCAATACCAAAGCTTTAGGACACGGATGAAGGGAGGGAGCAAATCAGGTTACCTAAACAGAAGGCACCACGGCTTGCAAAACCTTTCTCCCAAAAAACAGAATTTATGCTTACCTGATAAATTACTTTCTCCAACGGTGTGTCCGGTCCACGGCGTCATCCTTACTTGTGGGATATTCTCTTCCCCAACAGGAAATGGCAAAGAGTCCCAGCAAAGCTGGTCACATGATCCCTCCTAGGCTCCGCCCACCCCAGTCATTCGACCGACGGACAGGAGGAAATATATATAGGAGAAACCATATGATACCGTGGTGACTGTAGTTAGAGAAAATAATTCATCAGACCTGATTAAAAAACCAGGGCGGGCCGTGGACCGGACACACCGTTGGAGAAAGTAATTTATCAGGTAAGCATAAATTCTGTTTTCTCCAACATTGGTGTGTCCGGTCCACGGCGTCATCCTTACTTGTGAGAACCAATACCAAAGCTTTAGGACACGGATGAAGGGAGGGAGCAAATCAGGTCACCTAAACGGAAGGAACCGCAGCTTGCAAAACCTTTCTCCCAAAAATAGCCTCCGAAGAAGCAAAAGTATCAAATTTGTAAAATTTGGCAAAAGTGTGCAGTGAAGACCAAGTCGCTGCCTTACATATCTGGTCAACAGAAGCATCGTTCTTGAAGGCCCATGTGGAAGCCACAGCCCTAGTGGAGTGAGCTGTGATTCTTTCAGGAGGCTGCCGTCCGGCAGTCTCATAAGCCAATCGGATGATGCTTTTATGCCAAAAGGAAAGAGAGGTAGAAGTCGCTTTTTGACCTCTCCTTTTACCAGAATAAACAACAAACAAGGAAGATGTTTGTCTGAAATCTTTAGTAGCCTCTAAATAGAACTTTAGAGCACGGACAACGTCCAAATTGTGTAACAAACGTTCCTTCTTTGAAACTGGATTCGGACACAAAGAAGGTACAACTATCTCCTGGTTAATATTTTTGTTAGAAACAACTTTAGGAAGAAAACCAGGCTTAGTACGCAAAACCACCTTATCTGCATGGAACACCAGATAAGGAGGAGAACACTGCAGAGCAGATAACTCTGAAACTCTTCTAGCAGAAGAAATTGCAACCAAAAACAAAACTTTCCAAGATAGTAACTTAATATCTATGGAATGTAAGGGTTCAAACGGAACCCCTTGAAGAACTGAAAGAACTAGATTTAGACTCCAGGGAGGAGTCAAAGGTCTGTAAACAGGCTTGATCCTAACCAGAGCCTGAACAAATGCTTGAACATCTGGCACAGCTGCCAGTCTTTTGTGTAGTAAGATAGATAAAGCAGAGATCTGTCCCTTTAGGGAACTTGCAGATAATCCTTTCTCCAAACCTTCTTGAAGAAAGGAGAGAATCTTAGGAATTTTTATCTTATTCCATGGGAATCCTTTGGATTCACACCAACAGATATATTTTTTCCATATTTTATGGTAAATTTTTCTAGTTACAGGTTTTCTGGCCTGAACCAGAGTATCTATCACCGAATCTGAAAACCCACGCTTTGATAGAATCAAGCGTTCAATCTCCAAGCCGTCAGTTGGAGGGAGACCAGATTTGGGTGTTCGAATGGACCTTGAACAAGAAGGTCCTGTCTCAAAGGTAGCTTCCATGGTGGAGCCGATGACATATTCACCAGGTCTGCATACCAAGTCCTGCGTGGCCACGCAGGAGCTATCAAGATCACCGAGGCCCTCTCCTGATTGATCCTGGCTACCAGCCTGGGAATGAGAGGAAACGGTGGGAATACGTAAGCTAGGTTGAAAGTCCAAGGTGCTACTAGTGCATCTACTAGAGTCGCCTTGGGATCCCTGGATCTGGACCCGTAGCAAGGAACCTTGAAGTTCTGACGAGACGCCATCAGATCCATGTCTGGAATGCCCCATAATTGAGTTATTTGGGCAAAGATTTCCGGATGGATTTCCCACTCCCCCGGATGAAATGTCTGACGACTCAGAAAATCCGCTTCCCAATTTTCCACTCCTGGGATGTGGATCACAGACAAGTGGCAGGAGTGATCCTCCGCCCATTGAATTATTTTGGTCACTTCGTTCATCGCTAGGGAACTCTTTGTTCCCCCTTGATGATTGATATAAGCTACAGTCGTCATGTTGTCTGATTGGAACCTTATGAATTTGGCCTTTGCTAGTTGAGGCCAAGCTCTGAGAGCATTGAATATCGCTCTCAGTTCCAGAATGTTTATCGGGAGAAGAGACTCTTCCCGAGACCATAGACCCTGAGCTTTCAGGGATTCCCAGACCGCACCCCAGCCCACTAGACTGGCGTCGGTCGTGACAATGACCCACTCTGGCCTGCGGAAGCTCATTCCCTGGGACAGATGGTCCAGGGTCAGCCACCAACGGAGTGAATCTCTGGTCTTTTGATCTACTTGAATCATTGGAGACAAGTCTGTATAATCCCCATTCCACTGTTTGAGCATGCACAGTTGTAATGGTCTTAGATGAATTCGTGCAAAAGGAACTATGTCCATTGTTGCAACCATCAATCCTATTACTTCCATGCACTGCGCTATGGAAGGACGAGGAACAGAATGAAGCACTTGACAAGAGCTTAGAAGTTTTGATTTTCTGACCTCTGTCAGAAAAATCCTCATTTCTAAGGAATCTTTTATTGTTCCCAAGAAGGGAACTCTTGTTGACGGGGACAGAGAACTCTTTTCTTTGTTCACTTTCCATCCGTGAGATGTGAGAAAGGCTAGAACGATGTCCGTATGAGCCTTTGCCTTTGACAGGGATGACGCTTGTATTAGAATGTCGTCCAAGTAAGGTACTACTGCAATGCCCCTTGGTCTTAGAACCGCTAGAAGGGACCCTAGCACCTTTGTGAAAATCCTTGGAGCAGTGGCTAATCCGAATGGAAGAGCCACAAACTGGTAATGTTTGTCCAGAAAAGCGAACCTTAGGAACTGATGATGTTCCTTGTGGATAGGGATATGTAGGTACGCATCCTTTAGATCCACGGTAGTCATAAATTGACTTTCCTGGATGGTGGGTAGAATCGTTCGAATAGTTTCCATTTTGAACGATGGTACCCTGAGAAATTTGTTTAGGATCTTCAAATCCAAAATTGGTCTGAACGTTCCCTCTTTTTTGGGAACTACGAACAGATTGGAATAAAATCCCATTCCTTGTTCCTTTATTGGAACTGGGTGTATCACTCCCATCTTTAACAGGTCTTCTACACAATGTAAGAATGCCTGTCTCTTTATTTGGTTTGAGGATAAGTGAGACTTGTGGAACCTTCCCCTTGGGGGTAGTTCCTTGAATTCCAGGAGATAACCTTGAGAAACTATTTCTAGCGCCCAAGGATCCTGAACATCTCTTGCCCAAGCCTGAGCAAAGAGAGAGAGTCTGCCCCCCACCAGATCCGGTCCCGGATCGGGGGCTACTCCTTCATGCTGTCTTGTTAGCAGTGGCAGGCTTCTTGGCCTGCTTACCTTTGTTCCAGCCTTGCATTGGTTTCCAGGCTGGTTTGGGTTGTGAGGCATTACCCTCTTGCTTAGAGGATGCAGAATTAGAAGCTGGTCCATTTCTGCGAAAGGGACAAAAATTAGGCTTATTTTTAGCCTTAAAAGACCTATCCTGTGGAAGGGCGTGGCCCTTTCCCCCAGTGATGTCTGAAATAATCTCTTTCAAATCAGGTCCAAATAAAGTTTTACCTTTGAAAGGAATGTTAAGTAATTTTGTCTTGGATGACACATCCGCTGACCAAGACTTTAGCCAAAGCGCTCTGCGCGCCACAATAGCAAACCCTGAATTTTTCGCCGCTAATTTTGCTAATTGCAAAGCGGCATCTAAAATAAAAGAGTTAGCCAATTTAAGTGCGTGAACTCTGTCCATAACCTCCTCATATGGAGTTTCTCTACTGAGCGACTTTTCTAGTTCCTCGAACCAGAACCATGCTGCCGTAGTGACAGGAACAATGCATGAAATTGGTTGTAGAAGGTAGCCTTGCTGTACAAAAATCTTTTTAAGCAAACCTTCCAATTTTTTATCCATAGGATCTTTGAAAGCACAACTATCTTCGATAGGAATAGTAGTGCGTTTGTTTAGAGTAGAAACTGCCCCCTCGACCTTGGGGACTGTCTGCCATAAGTCCTTTCTGGGGTCGACCATAGGAAATAATTTCTTAAATATAGGGGGAGGAACAAAAGGTATGCCGGGCTTTTCCCACTCTTTATTTACTATGTCCGCCACCCGCTTGGGTATAGGAAAAGCGTCGGGGGACACCGGAACCTCTAGGAACCTGTCCATCTTGCATAATTTCTCTGGAATGACCAAATTGTCACAATCATCCAGAGTAGATAACACCTCCTTAAGCAGTGCGCTGAGATGTTCTAATTTAAATTTAAATGTCACAACATCAGGTTCAGCTTGATGAGAAATTTTTCCTGAATCTGAAATTTCTCCCTCAGACAAAACCTCCCTCATGGCCCCTTCAGATTGGTGTGAGGGTATGACAGAACAATTATCATCAGCGTCCTCTTGCTCTTCAGTGTTTAAAACAGAGCAATCGCGCTTTCTCTGATAAGTAGGCATTTTGGATAAAAGATTTGCTATGGAGTTATCCATTACAGCCGTTAATTGTTGCATGGTAATAAGTATTGGCGCACTAGATGTACTAGGGGCCTCCTGCATGGGCAAAACTGGTGTAGACACAGTAGGAGATGATGTAGTATGTTTACTCCCCTCATTTGAGGAATCATCTTGGGCAATATCATTATTTGTGGCAGTACTGTCCTTACTTTGTTTGGACGCTATGGCACAATTATCACATACATTTAAATGGGGAGACACATTGGCTTTCATACATATAGAACATAGCTTATCTGAAGGTATAGACATGTTAAACAGGCTTAAACTTGTCAACAATGCACAAAAAACGTTTTAAAATAAAACCGTTACTGTCACTTTAAATTTCAAACAGAAAACACTTTATTACTGAATATGTGAAAAAGTATGAAGGAATTGTTCAAAAATTACCAAATTTTCACCACAGTGTCTTAAAGCCTTAAAAGTATTGCACACCAAATTTCAGAGCTTTAACCCTTAAAATAACGGAACCGGAGCCGTTTTTCAATTTAACCCCTATACAGTCCCAGATACAGTCTTTGCTAAGACCCAACCAAGCCCTGAGGGGAATACAATACCAAATGACGCCTTCTAAAAGCTTTTTCAGAGATTCTTAGATCCACACACATGCATCTGCATGCCCTGTTCTCAAAAAACAACTGTGCATTAATGGCGCGAAAATGAGGCTCAGTCTATGACTAGAAAGGCCCCCTGACTGAAAAAGGTGTCCAATACAGTGCCTGCCGTTTTATAAACGTTCCCCAAGATTATAAATGTCAATTGTTAGCCTAAATTTGAATAATATGCACAAATAAAGCAATCGATTTAGCCCATAAAAATGTCTACCAGTTTTTTAGCCCATAATAAGCCCTATATTCTGTTTGTTTTTGAATAAGAAAATGGCTTACCGGTCCCCATGAGGGGAAATGACAGCCTTCCAGCATTACACAGTCTTGTTAGAAATATGGCTAGTCATACCTTAAGCAGAAAAGTCTGCTAACTGTTTCCCCCAACTGAAGTTACTTCATCTCAACAGTCCTATGTGGAAACAGCAACCGATTTTAGTTACTGTCTGCTAAAATCATCTTCCTCTTACAAACAGAAATCTTCATCTTTTTCTGTTTCAGAGTAAATAGTACATACCAGCACTATTTTAAAATAACAAACACTTGATAGAAGAATAAAAACTACATTTAAACACCAAAAAACTCTTAACCATCTCCGTGGTGATGTTGCCTGTGCAACGGCAAAGAGAATGACTGGGGTGGGCGGAGCCTAGGAGGGATCATGTGACCAGCTTTGCTGGGACTCTTTGCCATTTCCTGTTGGGGAAGAGAATATCCCACAAGTAAGGATGACGCTGTGGACCGGACACACCAATGTTGGAGAAATAGCCTCTGAAGAAGCAAAAGTATCAAATTTGTAAAATTTGGCAAAAGTGTGCAGTGAAGACCAAGTCGCTGCCTTACATATCTGATCAACAGAAGCCTCGTTCTTGAAGGCCCATGTGGAAGCCACAGCCCTAGTGGAGTGAGCTGTGATTCTTTCAGGAGGTCTGCCGTCCGGCAGTCTCGTAAGCCAATCGGATGATGCTTTTAAGCCAAAAGGAAAGAGAGGTAGAAGTCGCTTTTTGACCTCTCCTTTTACCAGAATAGACGACAAACAGAGAAGAAGTTTGTCTGAACTCTTTTGTAGCTTCTAAATAGAATTTTAGAGCACGGACTACATCCAAATTGTGTAACAAACGTTCCTTCTTTGAAACTGGATTCGGACACAAAGAAGGTGCAACTATCTCCTGGTTAATATTTTTGTTAGAAACAACCTTTGGAAGAAAACCAGGCTTAGTACGCAAAACAACCTTATCTGCATGGAACACCAGATAGGGCGGAGAACACTGCAGAGCAGATAACTCAGAAACTCTTCTAGCAGAAGAAATAGCAACCAAAAACAAAACTTTCCAAGATAACAACTTAATATCTATGTAATGTAGAGGTTCAAACGGAACCCCTTGAAGAACTGAAAGAACTAGATTTAAACTCCAGGGAGGAGTCAAAGGTCTGTAAACAGGCTTGATCCTAACCAGAGCCTGAACAAATGCTTGAACATCTGGCACAGCTGCCAGTCGTTTGTGTAATAAGACAAATAAAGCAGAAATCTGTCCCTTTAGAGAACTCGCTGATAATCCTTTATCCAAACCCTCTTGTAGAAAGGAAAGGATCTTAGGGATTTTGATCTTATTCCATAAGAATCCCTTGGATTCACACCAGCAGATATATCTTTTCCATATTTTATGGTAAATTTTTCTAGTTACCGGTTTTCTGGCTTGAACTAGAGTATCTATCACAGAATCTGAAAACCCACGCTTTGATAGAATCAAGCGTTCAATTTCCAAGCCGTCAGCTGGAGGGAGACCAGATTTGGATGTTCGAATGGACCCTGTACAAGAAGATCCTGTCTCAAAGGTAGCTTCCATGGTGGAACCGATGACATATTCACCAGGTCTGCATACCAAGTCCTGCGTGGCCACGCAGGAGCTATCAAGATGTAATGAGTTTTATTATGTTGGATCTCAACTGCTTTAAAGTGTGAATGTTTCACTTTGAAATACAGACTATTATTTCAGCATAGGCTGTGATGATTCAGAGTGAGTTTTAATATATGATGAATTGAAGTATGAGTATATATTTGTAGTGATAAGCTACAATTAATGTGTAGCAATATTCCAAAATATAACTGAAAATGAAGTACAAGATTTCTGAAATAATATTCAGAATTGATAAGCAGTGAATTTCAATATTGAGACCTTTGTTTAAATAGGTAGCAAGAGTTATGTGGACTAACCACCGTTAAACCTGATTGTAGTAGTAACCGAGTAATATGTAGTGAGAGAGAACACAGAAATCTGCAGCTGCTGACAGGGGCGTGTCAAGTACACAGGAGTTCCCCTGCTGATGACGTCAGAGCTGTTCCGTAGCGTTATAGTGAAACTGGTTTGTTACAAAAAGTTATATTGAAACAGAAGTAGCGATATGATAACAATTGCAGCAATTTATATCAGTTAACTGTGTGGCAGCAACTTAAGATTTTATGTTACTTGCGGTTATTCCTTGAAAGTCCCGGTTTGTACTGCTTGCAGGTGTCTGATGAAAAACATCCAATCCTCAGAGTAAAAGTAACTTAGATGAAATAAATTCGTTCACTGGGTAGCAGTTTGTAGTAACAGTTCCTGCTGGTAATTGTAATCCAATAACTTGAAGTAGCAAATATCTTCAATTCATGAAATAATGCACAGGTTAAGAAATAGATGCATAGAGCTTAGCTGATATGAAGTTAATAACTAAGCACTTGTTTGGGGCGGAGACATGACTTAAATAGAGGTGTAAGGTGAGCTGTAGAAGAAAAAAGGAAAACCAGGAGTGGAATCCTTACACGTCCCCCCCCTCAAGCAAGCCGACCACGGCTGGATGTTTTGGTCTGTGGGGAAAACGTCTATGGAAACGTGCAACAAGCCTTGTAGCATCAATATGAGTATGAGGCTCCCAAGAGTCTTCTTCAGATGAAAACCCTTTCCATCTCACTAGATACTGAAGTTCACCATTATAATATCTTGAATCCAAGAGATCCTGAACTTCGTACATGTTTGTGTCCAGGCATACCGGATCAGGAGGAAGGAGAGGAGTAGGAGGGTGTCGACCCGTATAAGGCTTCAGTAAAGAGACATGGAAGGTAGGGTGTATTACCAAATTATCAGGTAGATCCAAGGTAACTGCATTCTCATTTACTATGTGAGTGATCTTGAATGGGCCTATGAATAGACTAGCCAATTTCTTCTTGGGAAGATGTAACTTGATATTTTTGGTTGACAACCACACGAAGTCTCCTACTTCATACTTTGGAGCAACTCTACGTCTTAAGTCATAATACTTTTTCTGAGATGCTTGTGCATGTTGTATGTTAGTAGATAGATGATGGAAGTTTTCAGATAGGCGTTGTAGTAATTCGTCAACAGATGGTGTATTTTCAGAAGAGGAATGCTGAAAATTGAATCTAGGATTGAACCCATAATTAGCAAAAAAGGGAGAGTAATTGGTGGTACTGTTGATAGTGTTATTGTAGGAAAATTCTGCCATAGCAAGAAAAGATGACCATTTATGTTGATGGTATGAGCAGTAGCAACGTAAGTATTGTTCGAGCCATTGGTTCAATCTTTCAGTTTGTCCGTTCGTTTGTGGGTGGAAAGCAGTACTTAGCCGTTGTTCAATTTGCAGACTTGTAGTGAGTGTCTTCCAAAACCTTGAGGTAAATTGGCTACCTCTGTCTGTAAACAAAACAGTCGGTAAACCGTGATGCCTTACAATGTTGTTCAGAAACAAATGTGCAGTTTCTGAAGAAGTAGGCAACTTGTGGTAAGCAATGAAATGTGCCATTTTAGTAAAGTGGTCAGTAACGACTAAAATGGTGGTAATTCTACGATAAAATCCATACCAATGTGAGCCCAGGGTGAATTGGGTATGTCCAAAGGCATGAGGAGTCCATAGGGAGGTCTTCTCTCGGGTTTGGATACTGAGCAAGTAATACATTGCTGAATGTAGAGCTTGATAGAATTTTCCATGGATGGCCACCAGTAAGTTCTGCTTACTAATTCCTTAGTGCGTCTGATACCTACATGACCAAGTAAGGGAGGATCATGGTGTTCTTTAATAATTTGTGCTCTGAGTGGTTCAGGTACGTAAATTTGAGAACCATGATAATATAATCCATCTTTCTTAATTAAGGAGTTCAGAAGTGCTTGTTTTTCCAACCCTAAGGCGGCTTCATAGTCTGGAACTGATATAGATAATGAAGCGAGGAATTTAGAGGGTGGTAGGATACAACTAGGTGTATATTCAGGAATGGGTCTAGGTCTCTGCGGGAGAGTGCATCTGCCTTTCCATTTTTCGATCCAGGTCTATACAAAATCTGGAAATCAAAACGACTGAAGAAGAGGCTCCATCTAACCTGTCTCCCAGATAAAGTTTTGTTGTTCTGTAGAAACTCAAGGTTACGATGGTCTGTATAAATTATGATGGGATGAGATGTACTTTCTAGGAGATGTCTCCAAAATTCCAAAGCTCTTTTGATGGCGAGTAATTCTTTATCCCCTATGGAGTAATTCATTTCTGCAGAGGACATAATTTTTGAAAAGAAGCCGATAGGAAATAGAGGTTCTTTGAGTGTCTTACGTTGTGATAAGACTGCACCGAGTGCATAATCCGAAGAATCCACTTCCAATATATATTGTAGATCGGGATCAGGATACTTTAAAATAGGAGCTGAGGAAAAGGACTCCTTGAGGAAATTGAAAGCATCAGCAGCTTCTTTCGACCATCTGAACACGCAATTGGAACTAGTAAGTTTGGTAAGAGGTTTCGAAATATTCGAGAAATTTCGGATGAATTTCCTGTAATAATTACTGAATCCGAGGAATTTTTGTAGATCTTTTCTGTTCATAGGAGTTGGCCAGGATTTTACTGCCTCAACTTTTCCTTCTTGCATTTGAATGCCTTCAGGGCTGATGGAATAACCCAGGAAATCTATGGTTGTAGTATGAAAAATGCATTTTTCCAGTTTGGCATAAAGTCGGTGAACCTGGAGACGAGATAAAACCCAACTAACGTGTTTGATGTGGTCAGTAGTATTGGAGGAATAAATCAGAATATCATCTAAATAAACTATGACACAAATATCGAGTAAATCATGAAAAATGTCATTTATAAAGAATTGGAAGGTTGCTGGTGCGTTGGTGAGTCCGAAAGGCATAACTAGGTATTCATACAACCCATATCTTGTTCTAAAAGCCGTGAGCCATTCATCCCCCTCTCTGATGAGTACAAGGTTGTATGCGCCCCTCAGATCCAATTTAGTATAGATAGTGGCATGTCTTAGTCTCTCTATGAGTTCCGGAATGAGTGGCAGTGGGTAGCGATTTTTTATGGTGATCTTATTTAGTTGTCTAAAATCGATAATAGGGCGTAAAGAGTTATCCTTGTTTCGGACAAAAAACATACCAGCACCAGCTGGTGAGACAGAAGGACGAATGAATCCTTTCTTCAAATTCTCATCTAAATAGCTTTTCAGATGGTCTAATTCGGATTGACATAGAGGATATAAATGTCCTATAGGTGGAGTTGTACCTGGTTTTAACTCTATGGGGCAGTCATAGGATCGATGAGGAGGAAGTGTTTCAGCCTCTTTTTTACTGAAAACCTCAGCAAAGTGACTGTATTCAATTGGTACAAGAATGTCAGGAGTGGGGTTCAGAGAAAGTAGTGACTGCCTAATACAAGTTTGTTGGCAATATTGAGAGTTTAAATGTATGTCTAAAGATTTCCAACTGATCTGAGGTTCATGTAGTTGTAGCCAAGCCAACCCAAGAACAATTGGAAATAATGGAGATGTAATCACATCAAAAGAGAGATGTTCATGATGATTGTTTAATGTTGTGACAGAAAGAGGAATGGTATGATGTGTAATAGGTCCAGAAGAAATCTCAGAGCCATCAACAACACGAAGAGAAATAGGAGACAATTTCTTAATCAGTGGTATTTTATTGATAGAGACTAATGAGCTGTCAATGTAGTTGCCTTGAGCTCCGGTGTCAATGATAGCAGGGACTGAGATCTGTTTACTTGCCCACTGTAAAGACAAAAGTAGAGAACAGTGAAGTGGTTTATTAAGTACTACTTGAGAGGTAAAGTTAGTGCTACACTTACTGTTCTTTTTCTGAGGTATGATAGGGCAGTCCTTAAGACTGTGAGCTGGATCACCACAATACATGCAAAGGCCCCGGGTCTTTCTTCTCATACGTTCATCCGGTGATAGCGGACCCCTGAAGATGCTGATATCCATAGCTTCAGCTCCGCTGGGACTAGTAGACCTAAAAGTAGGTTGGTTAGGACTGGGAACCTTTTCCTTTTTGTATGGCTGGTCTGAGTATTGCCGTTCTGATCTTCTCTCCCTTAATCTTCTATCGATATGGCTACTTAATTTCATAAGAGCCTCAAGTGTCTCTGGCAATTCTGTTCTGGCTAATTCATCCTTGACTGCATCGGAAAGACCAAGCCTAAATTGATTTCTGAGGGCTATGGCATTCCATTGGGAGTCAATGGAGTACTGTTTGAACTCAGTTATGTAATATTCCACAGGTCTGGAACCTTGTTTAAGTTTCCTCATTTTGCTCTCAGCTGTAATTTGGAGGTTGGTATCATTATACAATTCATCCATGACGTCAAGAAATGCCGAAAAGGATGATAGGACAGGATTATTAGTTTTAAATAGTGTGTCAGCCCATATACGGGGTTCTCCCCTTAAGTAGCTTATCATGCAGAGAACTTTCACCCTATCATTTGGATAGGTCCTAGGCTTGAGAGAAAAATTAAGAAGGCAAGCATTCTTAAAGTGGCGGTATTGATTTCTGTCTCCTTGAAAATATTCTGGAGGAGCAACAAAGGGTTCAGGAGAGGTCTCTTGGGCTGGTAGCTTAGGATTGATGGAATCTTTTATAACGTTTCTCAAAGTCTCATTTTCCAATTGTAATTCTCTTAGACCCTGGCTGAGTTGGTCTACCCTTTGTGATAGGTTAAAGACAATTTGTGGGAGTTCGGCTGGATCCATAATAATGGCTTAGTTATTCTGTAATGAGTTTTATTATGTTGGATCTCAACTGCCTTAAAGTGTGAATGTTTCACTTTGAAATACAGACTATTATTTCAGCATAGGCTGTGATGATTCAGAGTGAGTTTTAATATATGATGAATTGAAGTATGAGTATATATTTGTAGTGATAAGCTACAATTAATGTGTAGCAATATTCCAAAATATAACTGAAAATGAAGTACAAGATTTCTGAAATAATATTCAGAATTGATAAGCAGTGAATTTCAATATTGAGACCTTTGTTTAAATAGGTAGCAAGAGTTATGTGGACTAACCACCGTTAAACCTGATTGTAGTAGTAACCGAGTAATATGTAGTGAGAGAGAACACAGAAATCTGCAGCTGCTGACAGGGGCGTGTCAAGTACACAGGAGTTCCCCTGCTGATGACGTCAGAGCTGTTCCGTAGCGTTATAGTGAAACTGGTTTGTTACAAAAAGTTATATTGAAACAGAAGTAGCGATATGATAACAATTGCAGCAATTTATATCAGTTAACTGTGTGGCAGCAACTTAAGATTTTATGTTACTTGCGGTTATTCCTTGAAAGTCCCGGTTTGTACTGCTTGCAGGTGTCTGATGAAAAAGATCCAATCCTCAGAGTAAAAGTAACTTAGATGAAATAAATTCGTTCACTGGGTAGCAGTTTGTAGTAACAGTTCCTGCTGGTAATTGTAATCCAATAACTTGAAGTAGCAAATATCTTCAATTCATGAAATAATGCACAGGTTAAGAAATAGATGCATAGAGCTTAGCTGATATGAAGTTAATAACTAAGCACTTGTTTGGGGCGGAGACATGACTTAAATAGAGGTGTAAGGTGAGCTGTAGAAGAAAAAAGGAAAACCAGGAGTGGAATCCTTACACAAGATCACCGAGGCCCTCTCCTGCTTGATCCTGGCTACCAGCCTGGGAATGAGAGGAAACGGTGGAAACACATAGGCTAGGTTGAAGGTCCAAGGCGCTACTAGTGCATCCACTAGAGTCGCCTTGGGATCCCTGGATCTGGACCCGTAGCAAGGAACCTTGAAGTTCTGACGAGACGCCATCAGATCCATATCTGGAATGCCCCATAATTGAGTCAACTGGGCAAAGATCTCTGGGTGGAGTTCCCACTCCCCCGGATGGAATGTCTGACGACTCAGATAATCCGCCTCCCAGTTTTCCACACCTGGGATGTGGATCGCAGATAGGTGGCAGGAGTGATCCTCCGCCCATTTTATTATTTTGGTCACTTCTTTCATCGCCAGGGAACTCCTTGTTCCCCCCTGATGATTGATATATGTAACAGTCGTCATGTTGTCTGATTGGAATCTTATGAATCTGGCCTTTGCTAGTTGAGGCCAAGCCCTGAGAGCATTGAATATCGCTCTCAGTTCCAGAATGTTTATCGGGAGAAGAGACTCTTCCCGAGACCATAGTCCCTGAGCTTTCAGGGATTCCCAGACCACGCCCCAGCCCACTAGACTGGCGTCGGTCGTGACAATGACCCACTCTGGACTGCGGAAGCTCATTCCCTGGGACAGGTGGTCCAGGGTTAGCCACCAACGGAGTGATTCTCTGGTCTTCTGATCTACTTGAATCACTGGAGACAAGTCTGTATAGTCCCCATTCCACTGTTTCAGCATGCACAGTTGTAATGGTCTTAGATGAATTCACGCAAAAGGAACTATGTCCATTGCTGCAACCATCAACCCTACTACTTCCATGCACTGAGCTACGGAAGGACGAGGAATAGAATGAAGAACTTGACAAGCGTTTAGAAGTTTTGACTTTCTGACTTCTGTCAGGAAAATCCTCATTTCTAAAGAATCTATTATTGTTCCCAAGAAGGGAACTCTTGTCGACAGAGAACTTTTTTCTATGTTCACCTTCCATCCGTGAGATCTGAGAAAGGCCGGAACGATGTCTGTGTGAGTCTTTGCCTTTGAAAGAGACGACGCTTGTATTAGAATGTCATCCAAGTACGGTACTACTGCAATGCCCCTTGGTCTTAGAACCGCTAGAAGGGATCCGAGTACCTTTGTGAAAATCCTTGGAGCAGTGGCTAACCCGAATGGGAGAGCCACAAACTGGTAATGTTTGTCCAGAAAGGCGAACCTTAGGAACTGATGATGTTCTTTGTGGATAGGATTATGTAGATACGCATCCTTTAGATCCACGGTAGTCATAAATTGACCTTCCTGGATTGTGGGTAGAATCGTTCGAATGGTTTCCATTTTGAACGATGGTACTCTGAGAAATTTGTTTAGGATCTTTAAATCCAGAATTGGTCTGAAAGTTCCCTCTTTTTTGGGAACTACAAACAGATTTGAGTAAAATCCCATTCCTTGTTCCGCCGTTGGAACTGGGTGTACCACTCCCATCTTTAACAGGTCTTCTACACAATGTAAGAATGCCTGTCTCTTTATTTGGTTTGAGGATAAGTGAGACATGTGGAACCTTCCCCTTGGGGGTAGTTCCTTGAATTCCAGAAGATAACCCTGAGAAACTATTTCTAGTGTCCAGGGATCCTGAACATCTCTTGCCCAAGCCTGAGCAAAGAGAGAGAGTCTGCCCCCTACTAGATCCGGTCCCGGATCGGGGGCTACTCCTTCATGATGATTTGTTAGCAGCAGCAGGCTTCTTGGCCTGCTTACCCTTGTTCCAGCCTTGCATCGGTTTCCAGGCTGGTTTGGTTTGAGAAGCATTACCCTCTTGTTTAGAGGATGCAGAGTTAGAGGCCGGTCTGTTCCTGAAATTGCGAAAGGAACGGAAATTAGACTTATTCTTGGCTTTGAAAGGCCTATCTTGTGGGAGGGCGTGGCCCTTTCCCCCAGTGATGTCTGAAATAATCTCTTTCAATTCTGGCCCAAAGAGAGTCTTACCCTTGAAGGGAATATTAAGCAATTTTGTCTTGGAAGATACATCCGCTGACCAAGACTTTAGCCAAAGCGCTCTGCGCGCCACTATTGCAAACCCTGAATTTTTCTAGCTAGTTGCAAAGCGGCATCTAAAATAAAAGAATTAGCCAACTTGAGTGCGTGAACTCTGTCCATAACCTCCTCATACGGAGTCTCTCTACTGAGTGACTTTTCTAGTTCCTCGAACCAGAACCACGCTGCTGTAGTGACAGGAACAATGCACGAAATGGGTTGCAGGAGGTAACCTTGCTTTTTAAGCAAACCCTCCAATTTTTTATCCATAGGATCTTTGAAAGCACAATTATCCTCGATAGGAATAGTAGTGCGCTTGTTTAAAGTAGAAACTGCCCCCTCGACCTTAGGGACTGTCTGCCATAAGTCCTTTCTGGGGTCGACCATAGGAAATAATTTCTTAAATATAGGAGGGGGGACAAAAGGTATGCCGGGCTTCTCCCACTCCTTATTCACTATGTCCGCCACCCGCTTGGGTATAGGAAAAGTGTCGGGGTGCACCGGAACCTCTAGGAACTTGTCCATCTTGCATAATTTTTCTGGAATGACCAGGTTGTCACAATCATCCAGAGTAGATAACACCTCCTTAAGCAGTGCGCGGAGATGCTCTAATTTAAATTTAAATGTCACAACATCAGGTTCTGCCTGTTGAGAAATTTTACCTGAATCTGAAATTTCCCCATCCGACAAAACCTCCCTCATGACCCCTTCAGATTGGTGTGAGGGTATGACAGAGCAATTAACATCAGCGCCCTCCTGCTCTACAGTGTTTAAAACAGAGCAATCACGCTTTCTCTGATATGCAGGCATTTTGGATAAAATATTTGCTATGGAGTTATCCATTACTGCCGTTAATTGTTGCATAGTAATAAGCATTGGCGCGCTAGAAGTACTAGGGGCCTCCTGCGTGGGCAAAACTGGTGTAGACACAGAAGGAGATGATGTAGAACTATGTCTACTCCCTTCATCTGATGAATCATCTTGGGCAACTTTACTATCTGTGGCAATACTGTCCTTACTTTGTTTGGACGCTATGACACAATTATCACACAATTTTGAAGGGGGACACACATTGATCTTCAAACATATAGAACATAGCTTATCTGAAGGTGCAGACATGTTAAACAGGCTTAAACTTGTCAAGAAAGTACGAAAAACGTTTTAAAACAAAACCGTTACTGTCTCTTTAAATTTTAAACAGTGCACACTTTATTACTGAATATGTGAAAAAGTATGAAGGAATTGTTCAAAATTTAAAGATATGTCCCATATTGTTAAATTGTTACCCAAAATAACTTGTTAACAAGAAATGTTTAGAATTATATAGAGCACATAAATGAGGGCAGGGCATGAACCATTGATTCAGCAGTCAGTGTGTAAGTATGCACCAAGCACACTGACTGCTGAATCAATGGTTCATGCCCTGCCCTCATTTATGTGCTCAATATAATTCTAAACATTTCTTGTTAACAAGCTATTTTGGGTAACAATTTAACAATATGGGACATATCTTTATCCTGCAATAAATTTGTGGTTAACACAAGGAAAAAGAACCAACTACAGTGTTGATATAATTAGCACTGAGTAACGGTGGTATCCTTAACATTGCAGAGGTTTATTATACAATATATTCCAAATTGTCTATACCCTATCTATACAACAACCTCAACCTGTCATATTCAGACATTATAGTGATATAAGATATATGATTTATCACTCCCCAGGCAGCTATTTTTTTTAATTGCACATCCCTTTATTTTATCTCCTGTTTTTTTGCGTATCTAATAAAAGTTATGTTTTAATTACTTAAGCAAACTCCCCTTACCTTTGGTACTCTATCCTCTTATTAAATATATACACATTTTGTGTCACAGATGACTACAAGAGTGCTATTTGTGTATTCTTTCATGGTCTTTTGGCCCATGTTCTCTTTGTAGGTAGAGAAATTAACTCTACTCCGCAGCCACTCGGTCAGGAAACGGAAAACGAGACATGACTACACCCAGTCACATGGTGCCTCATGCAGGACCGCCCCTGCTAGAAAAAGCATGCCAGCTTAATAAAACTGTGCAGCTTTGTAACCTGTTAGTTCCGTATCAGCCAAAGAGCCTAAAATGTCTCCTTACACATACGCAGTCAAAATCACATAAACATGATTAAAAAAAGAGCCCACTGTTCAACAATCACCCTCAGGAGATATTAACCCTTGATTCCATAAAGATAAAGGAGTCCCACTGAGACCCTGTCTTCTATCGTTAACGTGTGTATAAAATGAAACGATCTAACCGGAAACCAATCCGTGGGACAGCAACACAGTTTTTCAAGTTTGACAGATAGTACTCTGACATGGACTTGAGTGAAGAAAGCAAGCAGCGAAACTCGTCAACGCTGATTGCTTATAGGAGCCGTTGATCTGAGTCTGGATGGTTTCGCAAAAACACTCTCCCTGCATTTCCAGACTCTAACCTTCATCAATGCTCTAACTGAGAGGCTGACAAGACTACTTAAAACTCCAGTTCCATCTCGAAGGGCAGGTACCCCTCATAAGGAACTACTCCGAAAAAAAACTTCAGACCTCCAGTGACAAAAGGCAAAGAATGACCAGGGAATGAGGGAAAGTGGGGAGGTATTTAAGCCTTTGGCTGCGGTGTCTTTGCCTCCTCCTGGTGGCCAGGTTCTGTATTCCCACAAGTAATGAATGCAGCTGTGGACTCTCCCTGTATTTAGAAGGAAATACCCATTAAAGGACTTAGTTCAATCATTCTTCAGAGCATGAACTTAACATCCTCCTTGTACTGAGGCAAAGAATGACTGGGGAGTATGGGAAGTGGGAGCAATACCTAAGCTTTGCTGGGGTGTGTTTACCTCCTCCTGGTTGCCAAGAGTTGAATTTCCAACTACTAATTGAATGGAATCGAGGACTCTCCATGCTATTGGAAAGAAATATTATTCAATACCTCTGGGAAACAACTTGCAATAACCCAGGGATCCTGAAGAGATCACTCCCAAGCCTCCTGAAAGACTCAATCTGCCTGCTACCAGAGACTGGTCTCGGAGGCTTGAGTAGACTTCTTTACTGTATTTTTGGACCTGAAATTAAAAGACATATCCTCTGTCACAGCAGCAGAGTCCTGAGAGACTCACTAAGAAAACACCCCCTATCACCAATGGGTAACTTAGAAGGACCACTCCTAAGGTAAATCCCCTGATGAGCTAAAAGCTAAATAAGGATCACAGTTAAATCCTTGCAAATGTCTATGCTTAACAGCTGGGGGCAAAACATTTAATACCAAATTAATAGTAGAGTGAATATACTCAAGTTTTGTAGAAAGTTCAGATTAATTGGCCTGGGAGAAACTTTGATTAGGCAAAAATTCCTGCACTCTAAATTGTGGCAAAACCCAGTTTAGGGTCAGAAATAGACCTCAGCACATCAGATACATAGTTGAGAAGGGGGGGGGGGGGGGGGAAGACACCTGAGAATTCTTAAAGAGCAAACACAAACTTGAAGAGCTTGAAGTACCCAGAGGGTTTCCCTTCGAAAAAGGCCATCTGTGTGTAAATGTAGGTCAACAATAAAAATATCTAAGCAAACCAATGCACAACCAATTAAGATATATTAACAGACACCAGTTTACAATACTGCATTTAAGACTTAATTTACTACATGTATTTAAAAAGGATCTGACTGCTATGTTTATTATCAGATTCAAATGTTGATGTTCAAAATATGTTTTTGACAATTTCCACTGCACCACTATTTTTTTTTTTCTGTTTAAAAGTGACCTTGTTAGCATTAGAAATTAGTTCTAAAACTAATTTATGATAACTGCAAGACACAAAAAAACTTAAATTATGCTTACCTGACGATTCTCTTTTCTTCTGAACAGGGAGTCCACAGCTCCATTCATTACTTTTGGGAAATACAGAACCTGGCCACCAGGAGGAGGCTTAAATACATCCCCCTCTTCCCTCATCCCCCAGTCATTTTGCCAAGGGAACAAGGAACATTAGAAGAAATATCAGGGTGAAAATAAAAGGTGCCAGAAGAACGAATAAAAAAGAATTTAAGGCCGCCCACAAAAAACAGGCGGTGAGCTGTGGACTCTGCCCATTCAGAAGAAAAGAAAATGATCAGGTAAGCATAATTTAAGTTTTTCTTCTTAAACCGGGGAGAGTCTACAGCTGCATTCATTACTTTTGGGAAATCAATACAAGAGACGGCCCATTCTGAAGGCACCACAGCCTGACACAACCCGGATACCCGATAAACTACTTTAACAGAAGCAGGAAGAACAAAATATGGAAGAGGACAAGGTAACTACCCATCAATTAGAACCATAAAGATCCCAGTTAGAGATCACACTAAATACTGAAATCCACTGAGCACAAAAGCCTCTGAGGAGACAAAATCCCACTTTATAGAAGCACACAAAGAAAAACCTCCCCATGAACAATGGCAAGGGAAACAACAATCTCCCACAGCACATTCTCCCTAACTGAAAGAAGGGATGAATCAGATAAAGTCCGAAAGAACCTACATAAACAATTCCGGAAGAATCGGGGACGAAACAGAGAGAAGCCCCTAGCATAACTTAAAAAGAACAGCTACCAGGCTGCAAGAGGACAAAATTACTCTACCGATGGAGGAAAGCAAAATTCCACATCACCCCTTACTTGGATCCAAAAGGAATGAATGGCAAGCCTTAACCAGAACCAAAGTACCAGAAGGAAAAAAGGTAGAACAAGACTACCTTATCATAGACAGCTAACTAGCACTGAGAAACTGAACACCCGTAGGTCAGAAAAAAAAACCAGGAGCAGAACAGGAACGGAATAGTAAAATCTGTTTACGCCACAAACGAAAGCCGCAGGCATCCGACGGATAGGCAGACTAAACGTCCAACCATAGTAACTAGCCAGCCGAGTACACAGCGAACAGCTCCAAACGACTGCAGTCCCAAGGTCCTGGGTAGAAGATATCGATTTGCAGTCCAAAGTGGATAGCGGTATTGGCAAAAGTTATCCAGTTGTTCCGGACAAAGTGTGGGCCATACGTAACAAGTCTGTACAATATATGCTTTGTACAATAGGGGATATTATACACAAATTACCTTCTCAAATACGATCCTCAGCTCACAAGCCGTTAGGTTCCACTCTGCAGACAGGGAACTACAGCGGCCTCACAGGATCAGAAGCAAAAGGGGGCGGGTCTCTACGCGTTTCGTCCCGGCACGGCGGGACTTTGTCAAGAGTGATAGCCCTGGGTGGTGGTGTGCTTGTTATATGCCGTAAGCAGTGATGTCCACCTAAATACTTCGGCCAATGGGGTACTTAGACATGTAATAATGTATAATGTTATTGGCACACTAGCACCAAGGGATTATAGGATCAATTTCCTAACAAATGTTTTGTTTAAAATGAAATACATTGAAATATACATTTGTGACAATTTATACATAATGAATACATAGTTTATAGATCATAAAATTTCTGATATAAAAATCTTAAAATAAATCATTAAATACATAGCATAATCAATACAGTCTAATAATTCATCCATTTTACAAAATCTAAAAAAACTAAATTTATGCTTACCTGATAAATTTATTTCTCTTGTGGTGTAGCCAGTCTACGGATTCCTCCATTACTTGTGGGATATTCTCCTTCCCAACAGGAAGCTGCAAGAGGATCACCCACAGCAGAGCTCTCTATATAGCTCCTCCCCTAACTGCCACCTCCAGTCATTCGACCGAAGACAAGCAAGAGAAAGGAGAAACTATAGGGTGCAGTTGTGACTGTAGTTTAAAAATAAAAAACACCTGCCTTAAAATGACAGGGCAGGCCACGGACTGGATACACCACAAGAGAAATAAATTTATCAGGTAAGCATAAATTTAGTTTTCTCTTGTAAGGTGTATCCAGTCCACGGATTCATCCATTACTTGTGGGATACCAATACCAAAGCTATAGGACACGGATGGAGGGAGGGACAAGGCAGGCGCTTAAACGGAAGGCACCACTGCCTGTAAGACCTTTCTCCCAAAAATAGCCTCCGAAGAAACAAAAGTATCAAATTTGTAGAATTTAGAAAAAGTATGAAGCGAAGACCAAGTTGCCGCCTTACAAATCTGTTCAACAGAAGCCTCATTTTTAAAAGCCCATGTGGAAGCCACCGCTCTAGTGGAATGAGCTGTAATTCTTTCAGGAGGCTGCTGGCCAGCAGTCTCATAAGCTAAGCGGATTATACTTCTTTTTTTTTTTTTTTCAAATAATTTTTATTGAAGTCATAAAAAGATACAGAATATGGGGTAAGTCCCAAAACATTTATACATCAATGTATACGTAGTATAGTTAGCAACATAACATATTCACATTTCTCAAGCGTTACCATACAACGTGGGCTGACTCACAATAAGACTTCAGTTTTATTATAGAGCATCATAAGTGTAAAATGGACAGTAATGGTCCCCTCCCAGCTATGTAAGAAAAAGATTAGGGTATCTATTCAACTAAGGTTAGGGCTAGGGAGGAGGTGGCTCTATATTTTTATGGGGAAGGGGGAAGCAGCGGGCAAGAGCCGCTCAAAATAGAGTAGGGGGGATGGGGGGGCGGAGCCAATTAGTATGTCAAGTTTGTAAGCAGAAGTTGCTCAGGGTATAGTAATTTATATGCATAGTTGAGGGGCTATCAATAAGATAAATAAGGGTAGGTCTCAAGAAGGTTATGTGGGAGGGGGGATATTAGTATGTATGGGATATAAGGGGTTTCTGGGTGAGCTCCTCTCCTGGGGAAATGTCAGCTATAGACGATGCGGGGAGAAGGGGTATGACCCGCAGACAACCAGTGCCGGCTGGAAAGGGAGGAGAGGGCTCAACAGTAACAGGGTGTGGGCAGTGTAGGCAATACCTATGATACATATATTTTCTAACAAGCAAGTCATACTATAATATATCCATGATAACAGTACCAATTCTCAACTGAGGATCATGGAGAGTCTGTACTAACATGCCACTTGAATTATATCACTCCAGGTAACATAAGTAAAATTCTTAGCACGCCACACTGCCTCGGCCGCTGGCAGTGCGGGAGGATGCCAAGATATACTGGGGTCTTTAGGAGCAATATTCTAATGTAATGCAAGATTAAATAACACTTTCCACAATAATCCCCGTAACATAAGGATGTAACCATGTACAATCATAGAAAAGAAACACTCATATCCTCACAGCCAGTAACCCCCAGCATTGTTACAGCTAGGGATAGGGATAGCTAGCATATGTAACATCGGAGTATTGCAGTAATATTGGCAAATTGTAGGGCTATAGGCATATATGTCCTAGCAGGATAAAATTATGCATCAGAGTTTACTATTGTAATAGCAAATATAGTGGTATGGAAACATATTAATTGCATGCTGATAGTAAGGCTTTAAAAGTGAGGCCCCCTCTACAATGCAATAGTGTATTGGACAGGGAATCTAAGTGCTGAAGTGAGTATGTGCTAATTGCAAGAACCTGTAGAGCTGTATTAGGAGCTTAACTGTTATTGTATGGAGGTTTAAACCTAATTTAACCCCAACAGTACCAGGCAACATGTGGTATGAAAATCTATATGCTAACTGCAAAAATTATAGGTTTTGTGAGACAGAATAGAAACAGTTAAAATTCAACAAGCAAGCACCAAATATATGCCAGTGGATAGCAAAACCATCACAAAACATTTAGCGGATTTTGTATAAGCTGAACATAACCATATAGAATTTTATAATAATAATGACCTGTCCTGCTGTGTAGTATAGATATTTCGCCTTTACTGGCTGTATTTTATTGCCTGTTATGGGCGCGACTCACAGCTGAAAAGTGCCATGTGGATATTGAGATCAGTTTAGCATGGGATAAAGTAGAGGAGCTCAAAAACAAACAAAGAAACAACATGGATACTCAGCATTACAATTCAAAAAGCGGTGTATTCTGCAGGATGCTACTATTTAATATGTCCAGCAGTCCATGCTCGCATCTACAGGAGACCCGTATATAACTTTAAACATTGGCGGAGTTGTCAAACATTTCAAACCTAGTGGGGGATAAAAAGAACAAATCTTGTTAAACAATGTGCCCTAAGGCCCCTAGTTGCAGAACGGTCTCTTAGCTTCTGATGGAAATGCTGCTCTGAGCCCAAAGCCCAAAAGAGACCGCACAGCCAGAATAGGTAACATCGATCACCTAACCTACTCCAGAAACATCCATCCGGTCCACTTGATGCATGTCATGAGCCTGTCATACAGGGTAAGAAGCTAGGTCGCCACCCCATAAATGTAAATGGTCGAACAGGCCACTGTCTCTAGCCGTGAAGAGATTGCGGTAGGTGAAGTGAGTTATATGCTGAGGGGTCTCACTAACGATCAATGCCGGAGATAAGGTGGTTCCCAAACTCTTGTATGGACTGATACTCTTTGCTCGTTCCAGTCCCCAAACACTGTCCTGCTTAACAGTAAGTACCTCCGGTGGCAGACGTGTATTCTCCGCTACTTGCTCGATGTGATCCTTTGTATCCGCCGGAGTCTCGGGTATATTAGGAATGAGAGACACTGTCAGGCTTAGAGAAGGAGGGGGTGAGAGCTGGGGATGCGGACCGGCAATATTGTGGATACGTCTTACCGCTCCCGGTGTATGAACTGCGATGTGTGACAAGGTAGCTGTGCTTGGCTGCATCTGGACATTACTTGTAATTCCAGAGAAAGTGCAGGTTAAGGCTTGGCTGAATTGTCTTCCTTGCGGTCCTTTAGGGGAAAGTTGAAAAGGTAGTAAGTCCTCTGTCTGGCCTGCTGCATGGGAATAGTTACTGGAAAGACAAGAGACGCCATCTTTGCTGCGCAACCCTATGATGGTAGATCTCAGGCTGCAAAACTGATTGTCCATTTTATCAATCAGACCTTCCAGTATATGAGCAAAGTGAGTAGAAAACTCCTCCATCCTAAGGGGAATGTTGAAAAAAGTTATATAAACTTCCCAGTTGCCAAAAATCAGGGTTTTAACAATCAAACTGCAGGAGCTCTGAAATAGTATGTCTTAGTGCTTTAGTGGCTTGCTCCGCCCCCGGATTATACTTCTTAACCAAAAGGAAAGAGAAGTTGCTGAAGCCTTTTGGCCTCTTCTCTGTCCAGAGTAAACAACAAACAATGCCGATGTTTGATGAAAATCCGTAGTAGCTTGTAAATAAAACTTTAAAGCACGAACCACGTCAAGATTATGTAATAGACGTTCCTTCTTTGAAGAAGGATTAAGACACAGTGACGGAACAACAATCTCCTGATTGATATTCTTATTAGATACCACCTTAGGAAGAAACCCAGGTTTGGTACGCAAAACTACCTTATCTGCATGGAAGATCAGATAAGGGGAATCACACTGTAAGGCAGATAACTCTGAAACTCTTTGAGCCGAAGAAATAGCTACCAAAAACAGAACTTTCCAAGATAAAAGCTTGATATCTATGGAATGCAGAGGTTCAAACGGAACCCCTTGAAGAATCTTAAGAACTAAATTTAAACTCCATGGCGGAGTAACAGGTTTAAACACAGGCTTGATTCTAACTAAAGCCTGACAAAACGTCTGGAACATCCGCCAGACGCTTGTGCAAAAGAATAGACAGAGCAGAAATCTGTCCCTTTAAGGAACTAGCTGACAATCCCTTCTCCAATCCCTCTTGGAGAAAAGATAATATCCTGGGAATCCTGACTTTACTCCATGAGTAACCCTTGGATTCAGACCAATGAAGATATTTACACCATATCTTATGATAGATTTTCCTGGTGACATGCTTTCGAGCCTGATTTAAGGTATCAATGACTGACTCGGAGAAACCGCGTTTTGATAAAATCAAGCGTTCAATCTCCAAGCAGTCAGACGCAGAGAAATTATATTTGGATGGTTGAAAGGACCCTGAAGTAGAAGGTCCTGTCTCAGCGGCAGAGTCCACGGTGGAAGGGATGACATGTCCACTAGATCTGCATACCAAGTCCTGCGTGGCCACGCAGGTGCTATCAAAATCACCAAAGCTCTCTCCTGCTTGATCTTGGCAATCAGACGAGGGAGCAGAGGAGACGATGGAAACACATAAGCCAGGTTGAAGGACCAAGGCGCTGCTAGAGCATCTATCAGCGCTATCTTGGGATCTCTGGACCTGGACCCGTAACAAGGAAGCTTGGCGTTCTGACGAGACGCCATGAGATCCAATTCTGGTTTGCCCCAACGTTGAATCAACTGTGCAAACACTTCCCGGATGAAGTTCCCACTCCCCTGGATGAAAAGTCTGCCGACTTAGAAAATCCGCCTCCCAGTTCTCTATTCCTGGGATATGGATAGCTGATAGATGGCAAGAGTGAACCTCTGCCCATAGAATTATTTTTGAAACCTCCAACATTGCAAGGGAACTCCTTGTTCCCCCTTGATGGTTGATGTAGGCTACAGTCGTGATATTGTCCGACTGAAATCTGATGAACCTGACCGCAGCAAGCTGAGGCAAAGCCTGAAGAGCATTGAATATCGCTCTTAGTTCCAGAATGTTTATCGGAAGGAGTGTCTCCTCCTGAGTCCACGAGCCCTGAGCCTTCAGGGAGTTCCAGAAGGCTGGCATCTGTCGTTACTATTGTCCAATCTGGCCTGCGAAAGGTCATACCCTTGGACAGATGGACCCGAGATAGCCACCAGAGAAGAGAATCTGTGTAATCCCCATTCTACTGACTGAGCATGCAGAGTTGCAGCGGTCTGAGATGTAGGCAAGCAAACGGCACTATGTCCATTGCCGCTACCATTAAGCCGATCATTTCCATACACTGAGCCACTGAAGGGCGAGAAGTAGAATAAAGAACACGGCAGGAATTTAGAAGTTTTGACAACCTGGCCTCTGTCAGGTAAATCTTCATTTCTACAGAATCTATCAGAGTTCCTAGGAAGGAAACTCTTGTGAGAGGGGATAGAGAACTCTTTTCTTCGTTCACTTCCCACCCATGAGACCTCAGGAATGCCAGCACAATGTCCGTATGGGCCCTGGCGATTTGAAAATTCGACGCCTGTATCAGAATGTCGTCTAGGTAAGGGGCTACTGCTATACCCCGCGGCCTCAGGACCGCTAAGAGTGACCCTAAAACCTTTATAAAGATTCTTGGTGCCGTAGCTAACCCAAAGGGAAGAGCCACAAACTGGTAACGCCTGTCTAGGAAGGTGAACCTGAGAAACCGATGATGATCTCTGTGTATCGGAATGTGAAGATAAGCATCCTTTAAGTCCACGGTAGTCATATATTGACCCTCCTGGATCAAAGGTAGGATGGTTCGAATAGTCTCCATCTTGAAGGATGGGACCCTGAGAAATTTGTTTAGGATCTTGAGATCTAAGATTGGTCTGAAAGTTCCCTCTTTCTTGGGAACTACAAACAGATTTGAATAGAAGCCTTGCCCCTGTTCCTCTTTTGGAACTGGGTGGATCACTCCCATAACTAGGAGGTCTTGAACACAATGTAAGAATGCCTCTCTCTTTATCTGGTTTGCAGATAATTGTGAAAGATGAAATCTCCCTTTTGGGGAAAAAGCTTTGAAGTCCAGAAGATATCCCTGGGACACATTTTCCAACGCCCAGGGATCCTGAACATCTCTTGCCCAAGCCTGGGCGAAGAAAGTCTGCCCCCTACTAGATCCGTTTCCGGATAGGGGGCTGATCTTTCATGCTGTCTTAGAGGCAGCAGCAGGTTTTTTGGCCTGCTTTCCTTTGTTCCAAGCCTGGTTAGGTCTCCAGACCGGCTTGGACTGGGCAAAATGTCCCTCTTGTTTTGTATTAGAGGAAGTTGAAGCTGCGCCACTCTTGAAGTTTCCAAAGGAACGAAAATTAGTCTGTTTGGTCCTTAATTTATTGGACCTATCCTGAGGAAGGGCGTGACCTTTTCCTCTAGTAATATCGGAAATAATCTCCTTCAGTCCAGGCCTGAATAGGGTCTGCCCCTTGAAGGGAATGTTGAGAAGCTTAGACTTTGAAGTAACGTCAGCTGACCAGGATTTAAGCCATAGCGCCCTAGGTGCCAGAATAGCAAAACCTGAATTTTTAGCCGTTAGCTTGGTTAAATGAACAACGGCGTCAGAAACAAATGAATTGGCTTAAGAGCTTTAAGCTTGTCAAGGATATCATCCAATGGGGTTTCTACCTGTACCTCTTCGAGAGACTCAAACAGTGACAGGGGCAATGCATGCAAGGGGCTGTAGAATAAAACCTTGTTGAGTAAAAATTTTCTTAAGGTAACCCTCTAATTTTTTGTCCATTGGATCTAGAAAAGCACAACTGTCCTCTACAGGGATAGTTGTAAGCTTCAACAGGGTAGAGACTGCTCCCTCCACCTTAGGGACCGTTTGCCACAAGTCCCGTGTAACGGCATCTATAGGAAACATCTTTTTAAAAACAGGAGGGGGAGAGAATGGTACACCTGGTCTATCCCATTCCTTAGTAATTATTTCTGAAAATCTCTTAGGTATTGGAAAAACCATCAGTGTAAACAGGCACTGCATAGTATTTATCCAATTTACACAATTTCTCTGGGACTACAATGGCGTCACAGTCATCCAGAGTTGCTAAAACCTCCCTGAGCAACATGCGGAGGTGTTCAAGCTTAAATTTAAATGTAGACATATCAGAATCAGGTTGAAGTGTCTTCCCTGAGTCAGAAAAATCACCCACAGATAGAAGCTCTCCTGCTTCGGCTTCTGCACATTGTGAGGGTATATCAGACATAGCTACTAAAGCGTCAGAGAGCTCTGTATTTGTTCTAGCCCCAGAGCTGTCTCACTTTCCTTGTAACCCTGGCAGTTTGGACAATACTTCGGTAAGGGTATGATTCATAACTGCCGCCATGTCTTGTAAAGTATACACAATGGGCGCGCTAGATGTACTTGGCGTCCCTTGAGCGGGAGTTATAGGCTCTGACACGTGGGGAGAGTTAGTCGGCATATCTTCCCCCTTGTCAATTTCCTCTGGTGATAAATCTTTTAAAGCCAGAATATGGTCTTTATAACTTATAGTAAGATCAGTACATTTGGTACACATTCTAAGAGGGGGTTCCACAAAGGCTTCTAAACATAATGAACAAGGAGTTTCCTCTATGTCAGACATGTTTAACAGACTAGTAATGAGACCAGCAAGCTTGGAAAACACTTTAATTAATGTGAAAAAGCAGAATATAAAAAACGGTACTGTGCCTTTAAGGGAAAAAAAAACAAACACAAAAACTGCAAAACAGTGAAAAAAAAAAGCAGTTAACTTTATGAAATTTTTACAGTGTGTATAACAGACTAAAATAGCATTGCACCCACTTGCAAATGGATGATTAACCCCTCAGGCTCAAAAACTAAGCAAAAAAAAAGTTAAACCGTTATAACAGTCACAAGCAAACTGCCACAGCTCTACTGTGGCTCCTACCTTCCCATAAAATGACTTTTGTAGGCACAAAAACCCCTTACAGAGGTCCAATATGTCAGGGGACTCCTTCAGGGAAGCTGGATGTCTCAGAATGTAAAAACAACTGCGCAATTAGAGTGCAAAAATAGGCCCCTCCCACCATGCACTCAAAGTGAAAGGGCCATAAATAACTACTCCTAGGAGAAATCTAGTCAGCCATGTGGAAAACTAGGCCCCAAATAAAGATTTATCACCCTGAGTAAAAAATCGTTCTTTATATATTATGCAAACGTTTTACATACTAAGCCATAATAGCAAGTAATATGAATATTACCATTTACTGCAAGCATGATGCCAGTCGTTTGTTAAATCACTGCAATCAGGCTTACCTTAAATATATCAGGCACTGTCAGCATTTTCTAGGTCTTATCTCTCTAGAAAAAAAATATACTGAACATACCTCAGGGCAGTTAATTCTGCAGGCCGTTCCCCCAGCTGAAGTTTCCCCATACTCTTCAGTTATGTGTGAGAACAGCAGTGGACCTTAGTTACAACCTGCTAAGATCATCAAAAACCTCAGGCAAAACTCTTCTTCTAATTTCTGCCTGAGGTAAAAAACAGTACAACGCCGGTACCGTTTAAAAATAACAAACTTTTGATTGAAGATAAACTACACTAATTCACCACATCTCTCTTGATACTTCCCTTGTCGAGAGCTGCAAGAGAATGACTGGAGGTGGCAGTTAGGGGAAGAGCTATATAGACAGCTCTGCTGTGGGTGATCCTCTTGCAGCTTCCTGTTGGGAAGGAGAATATCCCACAAGTAATGGATGAATCCGTGGACTGGATACACCTTACAAGAGAAACATCTCTTAACTAACAAAAGATACTAAGTTGCAGAGAACTGGACACAATGTGGCTTACAAATAAAACCAACATACAAAGTTACAAAAAGGCTTGTATGTCTAATTCGATGTTGAGCCCATTTGGTTTAAGACAATTAAGAGTTTTTATCCAAAAAGTTTCCCTTTTTCTGAGTCTAAGCAATCTATTGGTATCCCATATGTCTGTTTTGACACATTCTACAATTTTGATTCTTCAATGAGAGGGATTACAGTTGTGATGAGTATGAAAATGACGGGATACACTGTGGTTCTCATATCCTGACTCTATGTTCCTGATATGTTCCCTAAATCTATATTTTATTTTTCTTTTCGTGCGGCCGATATAAATAAGCCCACATTTACAAATTAATTGATACACAACATATGTTGAATGACAAGTACATCTATTTTTCAACGCATATTTTTTACTACCATTAAAATAATAAAAATGGGCACTATTTTCCCCTTTCAATGGACACATGACAATCTGATGTTTTGCAAGGGTATAGACCATTACTCACACCACACCAACTATATACTGATTCTGTTTTGTTCACCACAAAACAGAATCAGTATATAGTTGGTGTGGTGCGAGTAATGGTCCATACCCTTGCAAAACATCAGATTGTGTCATGAAACCCAGGAGTATTCCAGTAAAGAAATTCCCAGGAAAATTTTTCTCTATCTCTCCAGAAGAGAGAAGAACCGCCCCAGTAGGAACAAGGAGATTTCCACAGAACCGGTCATTGACCCAATTCCTCAAGAGCTCAGAACTGGGACTAGATACACAAAGACAATAAGGAGTATGATACACATACCTCCACTCGTCTAGCGCTGTTCGCCATCAGAAGACTGAGGATCCGGGGGAAAATAAAGATTAAAATCCTTCCAAGCCTCCATTACCTGCCTTAGCAGTACACGCAGGAAGGAAAACGAAGAAACCCAGGAGTTCCCTGTCTGCAGAGGGGAACCTAATGGCTTGTGAGCTGAGGATCGTATTTGAGAAGGTAATTTGTGTATAATATCCCCTATTGTACAAAGCATATATTGTACAGACTTGATACGTATGGCCCACACTTTGTCCGGAACAATTGGATAACTATTGCCAATACCGCTATCCACTTTGGACTGCAAATAGACATCTTCTACCCAGGACCTGGGGACTGCAGTCGTTTGGAGCCGTACGCTGTGTATCCACGTGAAGATACCTGTTTGTCACGCATATTGATTGCTTAATGTGCCTGTGTACATTTTTAATCTTTTGAGTTGCCACTTGCTAGATGTGAATTAAATCGAATTGTTTTTACTCTACATTTGAGTCTGCACTTTTTCTCCCCTTTTTTATTCTTTTAGACTTCCTACAACATAAGGCTTGTGGATCTGCCTTCAAAGACGAGCTGCAGGACTCATTTGTTTTACACTCATTTGTGTGTTGTATATATTTCTTTCTTGCTTATGTAGGATCGATATATGTCCTATACTTTTTGAGTATTATTTATTGCAAATACCAGTGTGTTGCAGTCTTATATAACTAATAGACATCTATGTGATATACATGATAATTACAAACTAGATATTATAAATACCATATAACTTATAGGGTTAGCACTATTGTGTGTACTCTGTTATACATCTGTTTAAGCCAATCGAGTAGTTAGCAAACTTGCACCAGGACATTCCTGGAAAGAACAAAAGAAAAAAACTCAGAAAGCAGGGCGGACCAACTCCCTCCCTACTAGAAAACGAAGTAAGTGAGGACAACACCCTGATTTATAAAGAAGAACCAACTACCTGCTAAGGGAAGGTTCCAGAATCAACTGCAAAGCCTCCCAAACCAAGTAAGGAGCCTTCAGGAGACAAGAGATGTGGTCGATGCCCAAACAGAACAGTTAGAATTCCTGACCCCTACTCCGAGCAAACAGTCCCATCACAGAAGTGACTACCAATGTCCCCAAGGACAAGAGAGATTAAAAAATTCCCAGCATCGACAAGGCCCAGAGATCAGATAACGAATTTCCAGTCACGAGTTCCTAAGGAAAGAAGCAGGAAAGCGGCACCGACAGCCAGAGAGACTAGCTCGGAATCCATGATACCTATCCTGATCACCCTTTAGAAACCCGAAGGGAGGGTACACTGCAGAGAAGAGAAACCCTCGACCCACTGAACTCCTAGAGACAGATGAGGAAAACTACCCCAGGAGGAGCCAACTGAATAGGCACAGTAGACCAGAGCCTTCCAAAAGAAAGGAAAACGAAGAAACCCAGGAGTATTCCAGTAAAGAAATTCCCAGGAAAAACTTTCTCCATCTCTCCAGAAGAGAGAACAGCCCCAGTAGGAACAAATAGATTTCCACAGAACCGGTCATTGACCCAATTCCTCAAGAGCTCAGAACTGGGACTAGATACACAAAGACAATAAGGAGTATAATTCACATACCTCCACTCGTCTAGCGCTGTTCGCCATCAGAAGACTGAGGATCCGGATTCAAATAAAGATTAAAATCCTTCCAAGCCTCCATTACCTGCCTCAGCAGTACACGCAGGCGCATCAGACTGAAACTAAAGGCAAAACGCATCTCCGGCGGGGCATTTGAAGGCCCAGATCCTGCCGGTTGTCCCTCTAAAGCCTCAGAGGGATCCGCTAACCCAGAGAAAAGACCCGCCCAGTAAAGAGGACACGGATAAGCTCTTTGCTGGCCCTCAAGAAGCTGTAAATGTGCCAACATCACTAATATGGCCATGCCAGGGGCGTATTTAGGTTTTGTGCTGCCCTAGGCACTCAAAATTCTGCTGCCCCCCCACACCAAACCAGGTTTAAGACATTTTTTTAGACATTATATTTTTGGGGCAGGGTGTAAAAATTTAAAAAAATAATGTCTTTTTAAGTAGATGTTCACCAGGGCTTGCATTCACTCTGGTCATACACACACACACACATATATATATATATATATATATATATATATACAGGGAGTGCAGAATTATTAGGCAAATGAGTATTTTGACCACATCATCCTCTTTATGCATGTTGTCTTGCTCCAAGCTGTAAAGGCTAGAAAGCCTACTACCAATTAAGCATATTAGGTGATGTGCATCTCTGTAATGAGAAGGGGTGTGGTCTAATGACATCAACACCCTATATCAGGTGTGCATAATTATTAGGCAACTTCTTTTCCTTTGGCAAAATGGGTCAAAAGAAGGACTTGACAGGCTCAGAAAAGTCAAAAATAGTGAGATATCTTGCAGAGGGATGCAGCACTCTTAAAATTGCAAAGCTTCTGAAGCGCGATCATCGAACAATCAAGCGTTTCATTCAAAATAGTCAACAGGGTAGCAAGAAGCGCGTGGAAAAACCAAGGCGCAAAATAACTGCCCATGAACTGAGAAAAGTCAAGCGTGCAGCTGCCAAGATGCCACTTGCCACCAGTTTGGCCATATTTCAGAGCTGCAACATCACTGGAGTGCCCAAAAGCACAAGGTGTGCAATACTCAGAGACATGGCCAAGGTAAGAAAGGCTGAAAGACGACCACCACTGAACAAGACACACAAGCTGAAACGTCAAGACTGGGCCAAGAAATATCTCAAGACTGATTTTTCTAAGGTTTTATGGACTGATGAAATGAGAGTAAGTCTTGATGGGCCAGATGGATGGGCCGTGGCTGGATTGGTAAAGGGCAGAGAGCTCCAGTCCGACTCAGACGCCAGCAAGGTGGAGGTGGAGTACTGGTTTGGGCTGGTATCATCAAAGATGAGCTTGTGGGGCCTTTTCGGGTTGAGGATGGAGTCAAGCTCAACTCCCAGTCCTACTGCCAGTTTCTGGAAGACACCTTCTTCAAGCAGTGGTACAGGAAGAAGTCTGCATCCTTCAAGAAAAACATGATTTTCATGCAGGACAATGCTCCATCAAACGCGTCCAAGTACTCCACAGCGTGGCTGGCAAGAAAGGGTATAAAAGAAGAAAATCTAATGACATGGCCTCCTTGTTCACCTGATCTGAACCCCATTGAGAACCTGTGGTCCATCATCAAATGTGAGATTTACAAGGAGGGAAAACAGTACACCTCTCTGAACAGTGTCTGGGAGGCTGTGGTTGCTGCTGCACGCAATGTTGATGGTGAACAGATCAAAACACTGACAGAATCCATGGATGGCAGGCTTTTGAGTGTCCTTGCAAAGAAAGGTGGCTTGATTGGTCATTGATTTGTTTTTGTTTTGTTTTTGAATGTCAGAAATGTATATTTGTGAATGTTGAGATGTTATATTGGTTTCACTGGTAAAAATAAATAATTGAAATGGGTATATATTTGTTTTTTGTTAAGTTGCCTAATAATTATGCACAGTAATAGTCACCTGCACACACAGATATCCCCCTAAAATAGCTATAACTAAAAACAAACTAAATACTACTTCCAAAACTATTCAGCTTTGATATTAATGAGTTTTTTGGGTTCATTGAGAACATGGTTGTTGTTCAATAATAAAATTAATCCTCAAAAATACAACTTGCCTAATAATTATGCACTCCCTGTATATATATATATATATATATATATATATATATATATATATATATATATATATATATATATATATATATATATATATATATAGACACTATTTTGCAAGACAGATGATTAAAGTGTTTATATCAGAAAAAAATATCCTTCACTGTATGATAGTTTGTCAGTAGGTAGTTGTTTAACCTTAAACATCTTCTTTGGTGATTGACAGTTATTTAAGCAAAATATCTGCTTGGATAAATATGTAATGAATATACAAACTGGCCTTTAAAAGTACTTAAAAAATACAACAGTAGTTATGATAGGTTTAGGAATTGTATCGTAGGGGATAAAGTCAAATGATACAATCATAATAAAGTATATACTTGTATTGTTTCTGAATGTATTAAATGCATACAACATATTTTTAGTTGTGTTTTAAGTCACATGGTTGTATAGATTCAGCAATAAATACTAATTCTTTGCATGTATGACAGATAGACAAACAGTAAATGTGCAAGTATTTAGTGACTAATCCGTTTAAGTATTTTAATGCCTAATGAAGATGTATTGAAGGGAGAAATGCATATGCTGTTTCACAGTGGTCACGGTGTAGTGCACACTGCACTGTGTAGTCTGTGTGAGTCCCAATCACGCGGTGGAGCCAGGAAGAATACCGCATTCCCTTTCAGTCCAGGCCAGGCTGCGCAAGTGAGCTCCGCCTCCACTGTCGCCACGTCATGCGCACCCACATACAATCCCATAGGATAGCAATAGCCGGGCCCTGGTTGATTTAGCCACCCGGCCCTGAGTTCAGTAGAGTGGCCCTAGGGACTCAAAATTCTGCTGCCCCTTAAAAATCTGCTGGCCTAGGCACCGGCCTCGTTGGCCTATGCCTTAATACGCCCCTGGGCCTTGCGCAATCGAGCAGCAACCTCTGGCGGAAAGAAACCTCCTTCCGGCGAAGGGGTAATGGATTTTGGGACAACTGTTTGTGTAGGACCAGAAAATTCCATGGAACACGCCTCACGGGACACAGAATCCTCAGAGGCGGATGGCTCAGCGGTCTCCAATCTCTCCCCAAATTTTATTACGGCATACGGTACATAATTGATTGGGCTGGATTACCCGGGCCTCCATACAATCTAAGCAGGAAAAAGAATCTGAGTCAGAAATCCTCCTCAGAAAAATCAGAATCCTCCATAACTTGACCAGACAAATTTGTACAAAAATAACTGGCACCTCACACCCCCAATGGCTGGGGCACTCACCACCTCCTATGACCCAGACAAGCAGAGAAAACAGGTCCTCTCCACCGACACTCGGTCATGATACAGAAATGGAGAATGAAAACGTGACCACGCCCAGTCACGAGGTGCAACAAAAAAATTGTACGATCCGTAATAGCCATGAGCCCCAACATTTCTACACATAAGCAGACAGAATCACATTACCAACATGATTAAAGTCCCCCACTGTTTAATAACCCCCTGCAGGAGATATTAACCCTTGGTTCCATAAAGATAAAGGAGTCCTACTGAGACCATGTCTTCTATCATTTACATTAAATTCCCACAATGAAAGGAAAATGAAACTGACAGATACCCTGGCTACCCCGACTGGGTAGCTCCGCCGAACGGGTCATTCTTCCTCCCTGGTGACTCCAGCTATGTAGCCCAAGAAAATGATTCTAGCAGGGGCCCACCTAAATGACTAGAGAGAGACTAGCATTCAGGTGAAATAAGACTGACTTTATTGGGACAAACATCTTTTATACATACAACTCATCTTGATAAAACAGGAGACAATGCCATAGTTTTCCCGAACCTCCAGACAGGCTGGCGCCGGCCATAGCAGCCATGGTCTTCCAGATTCCCAGTAGTGGCGGTTTTCAGGGTGATCCCCGTAATCCGTGGCTGGGGACCGGAGTTATGCTGGTTTAAACGTCCACCTGGAAGTCCAGGGAGAATAGGGGTTATAGGGGGAACCGGAACCCCCAGTTCCCAAGGGAGCTCCCTTCCGGCAATCACCCCACCTCTGGGCCATCCTGAGAGGCAGCAAACCCCAGAAAAGCAGAGCTCTGGGACAAAGGGCCACTGGAGTGACCTGGGTCAAAGGGCACTAGTAATCCTGGATGATGCGGCCAACCGGTAGTTCCAGGGGCCCAGCCGGCCGAAGGGGAAAGTGGTGGTAAGCGACCAGTTCTTCCAAGACGACATTCAACACACAAAACAAGGGGAGCAGAAGGGCTGGGGAATCACGGTTGCTCTGAGGAGCCCAAAACCACAGAGAGACAGCAGGGATGAGGTTGCAGGGGTTGTGGGAGTTAAACCCTTGTAGCCCAGTATCCGTGACAACTCCCCCCCATCCAGTTTGGCAGACCCGGCTAGATCCACACGGGTCTACTTGGGGCAGTCCGACGAGCATTCTATTTCAGTCTGCCGGGAAAGTCCATCGGCATTCCCATTGCCCTTTCCCCGCCTATACTGAACGTCAAAGTTAAAGGGCTGCAGGGCTAAACTTTGTTGTGTTGTGATCAGTGAGGACAGGGAAAGGTCTTCCATATAGGTACGGTTGTAATTTGAGGGCCCATACCAGTGCCAGGCATTCCTTCTCCACCGCCGCATAGCCTACCTCCCTGAGCAGCAGCTTCCTACTGATGTAGGCTATGGGGTGGTCTTGCCCTTCCTCATCCATCTGGCTTAACACTGCTCCCAACCCAAACATGGAGGCATCTGTGTGGACACAAAAACATTTGGTGGGGTTAGGCGTGGCCAGGATGGGGGCAGAGATCAAGGCAGACTTGATGCTCTGAAAGGCGTTTTCACATTCTGGGGACCACAGTACCTGTCAGGGCAGTCTTTTACGAGTCAGGTCGGTCAGGGTTTTGGCGAGGGTGCTATAATTGGGAACGAACCTTCTGTAATAGCCGGCGGTTCCTAGGAAGGATAAGACCTGGGTCTTGGTTCAAGGAGTGGGCCAGTTTGCCACTGCCTCAACCTTGGCCGGCTCCGGCCGCTGCTGCCTGCAGCCCACTCGGTGGCCCAGGTACTGGACTTCCAAGCGACTTATGGTGCATTTGTCTGGCTTCAGGGTCGGCCCGGCGGCTCCGAGGCGATCTAGAACGATGCCCATGTGGATCAAATGGTCCTCCCAGGTGTCGCTAAAGATGGCAATGTCGTCCAAGTAGTCACAGGCATAGTCTTGGAGGCCATCCAGCAGGCGATCCACCATCCTCTGAAAGGTGGCTGGAGCATTCTTCATCCCAAACGGCATGAACTTAAACTGGTAGAGGCCGAAAGGGGTGATCAAGGCGGACTTGGGAATGGATTCAGGGTCTAGTGGGATCTACCAATACCCCTTGCAGAGGTCAAGGGTAGTTAGGAAGTGACCCCTGGCGATTCTAAGAGGTCATCGACACGGGGCATGGGGTAGGCGTCGGTTGTGGTTCTGTCATTGAGCTTACGGTAGTCAATGCAGAACCGGGTAGTACCATCTTTTTTGGGGACCAGCACCACCGGGGAGGCCCAGGGACTGTTGGACGTTTTAACACGAGGTCCAATATTCCCCGGAGCTCCCGGTGCATACTGTCTCTTGACAGCTTCAGGTACTCTGTAAGCTGCCTGCCTCAGGGGAGCTTGTCCCGGGGTTTCCACTCAGGGACATTGGAGAACATCTCCTGGCGGTCCTCTAGTAAATGCCGGACCTGCTGTCTCTGTCCAGCTGCTAACCTCTCATCCAGGATTAAGGCTACTCCTTAAGGGATCTGATCCGGGCCGGGGAGCTCTGGCATGGGAAGGCTCTCCGAGTCTTCCACAGCCGGAGCACAGATAGTGGCTACATCTTGGGGTCTTTCTACATACTCCTTGAGCATGTTCACATGAAAGGTCCATTGAACCAGGTCATCGGAGCATTTTGCTACAAAGTAGGTGGTGTTATTTAATTGTTCCACCACCCGGTAGGGCCCTTGCCAGGAAGCCTGTAAGTCTAGGAGCCCCCTTATTTTCCGGCCATATAGCAGCTCAAAGGGTGAAAACCTGGTGGATTCCTGGGGCACCTCTCGGTAAGCAAATAGGAGGTGCGGCAAGAACTTTTCCCAGTCTTTGTGAGTGGCCGAAAACGTCCGAAGCAATTGCTTCAGTGTCCCGTTAAACCATTCACAAAGCCCATTGGTCTGGGGGTGATATGGGGCACTGTACAGAACTTTTATCCCACACAAGTTCCAATAACTTCTGGGTGACCTCCGCTGTAAACTGGGTCCCCTGGTCAGACCATTTCTCGGGGGAAGCCTACCCTGGTGAATATCCGGAGAAAAGCACTTGCCACCGTCTCCACCTGGATATTCGCCAGAGGTATTGTCTTGGGATACCTAGTGGCTTAGTCTACTACCGTATGTATTTTTTCCCGGAGGGACTGGGTCGAGGTAGGGGCCCTACTATATCCTAAGCGATTCTGCTTAAGGATTCGTCAATAACTGGGAGAGGGTTAAGGGGCGCTTTAGTATGGTCCCCGGTCTTCCCTACCTACATTCTGACACACCACGCAGGTCCTACAATACTCCTTAATTTCTCTTGTGATTCTGGGCCAGAAAAAGACCGGAGTAAGGCGGCGGTGTGTTCGGGAGTTGCCTAAATGCCCGGCCAAGGGGATATCGTGCCCTATTCGCAGCAGGTTGGACCGATATCGTTTCGGTACCACCATCTGGCGTTAGGGCACTGGCCCTTTCTTTCTCCGGGAGACCCGATACAACAGACCGTTTTCCCAATGTAACCGTTCCTCCCCTGTGCCCTGGGGATCAGTCCCTACTCAGTCTCAGAAGGAGGCAAGGGTCGGGTCGTAGGCAAATTCAGAGGGGGGGCCCAGGATAGTTGGTCGGGAAGGAGGGCAGGGACCGGGGTCGGGCAGTGAGGGTAGGGCGTCGGGGAAGGAGGTCTTACCTGGGTCCCCATCTGCGGTGTGTTGGCTTGACGCAGAACTTGCCTGCGGGTGGTCACTGGGCAGGTGTCTAGGGGAGTATCCCCCAAAAAGGTGGAGACTAGTAGGCCAAGCTCCTTTCCTAGTAGAACCTCTGTGGGAAGATCTGGCATAATGCCCACGTCCACAGTACGGGCTCCAGCGCCCCAAACCAGATGGACACTGGCAATAGGAATTCGTACAGTGGCACCTCCGGCCACTTGAACAGCAAGAGTTCTTCCAGTAGCGGTAGAAGCGGAGGCCAGATGAGGCTGGGTCAGGGCGATGGTAGATCCGGTGTCCAGTAATCCCTGGGCCACCTTTCCATTGACCCAAACAGTCTGGTAGTGGTGCGGACTGTTGTCGGTGGACACAAGGTGGGCTTCTTGTGGAGTGCCAACCTCCTCTTCAGCCCATTCAGGGTAGTCAGCCGATGCCGGTGCATAAGCGTAGTGGGCAGCGGCTGAGTAGGTCCGGGCTGAAGCGCTTACCCAAGCTGTTGGCTAGGCTGCTGTCGGGTCCGATGTGGGCATTCCCGCCTGAAGTGGCCGGGGTGCCCGCAGGTGAAACACCCCCGTGAGTCCCTGACTCCGGCCGGAGGGACAAAGGCTGGGCGTCCTGGGGGCTTAGTTGTAGCCGCTGGGGGTTGGGCTACAACCGAAGCTGGGCGGGGAGTCGATTGCGGGACAGAGCGAACTTGGCGGCGGACATCTGCATATTGATCGGCCAGGACGGTCGCCTGGTCTACTGTGGTGGGCCGACGGTCATGGGCCAATTCTTTAATTTCGACTGGAACATGGTTATAGAAATGCTCCAGTAGGAAAAGCTGTGCCACTTCGGCCCCAGTAGTGGCCTTGCAGCTGGCTAGCCAAGAAGTCATCGACCAGGTGAATTGGTGGGTCTATTCTGTGAAAGGCTGTCCCGTCCTGCTTCCTTAGGACCCGGAATTTCTGCCGGGAGGCCTCCGGCGTGAGCCCATATCAGGGAGAATAGGGATTATAGGGGGAACTGGAACCCCCGGTTCCCAAGGGAGCTCCCTTCTGGCAATCACCCCACCTCTGGGCCACCCTAAGAGGCAGCAAACCCAAGAAAAGCAGAGCTCTGGGACAAAGGGCCACTGGAGTGAACGGGGCACCGGTAATCCTGGATGATGAGGCCGACCGGTAGTTCCAGGGGCCTGGCTGGCCGAAGGGTAAAGTGGGGGTCAGCCACCAGTTCTTCCAAGACTGCATTCAACACACAAAACAAGGGGAGCAGAAGGGCTGGGGAATAGCAGTTGCTCTGAGCCCAAAACCGCCGAGAGACATCAGGGGTGAGGTTGTGGGGGGTGTGAGAGTTTAACCCTTGCAGCCCGGTATCCATGACAGAAACAATCTAAACTGGAATCTATGCCGTGGAACAGCAACACGGTCCTTCAAGATTGACAGATAGTAGCGTTGCCTCTGACATTGACTTGAGTAAAGCAAGCAGGCAGCGAAACTCGTCAACGCTGATTGCTTGTGAAGCGGTCAATTTGAGTTGGGGTGGTTTCGCAGAAGACTCTCCCTGCATCTCCAGACTCTAACTTTCATCCATGCTCTCACTGAGAGGCTGATAGGACTACTTAAAACTCCCGTCCCATCTCGAAGAGTACTACCTTCAATAAGAGACTACTCCGTAAGCTTCCGACACCTCTGCCAACCTCCTGTGACGAAAGGCAAAGAATGACTGGGGGATGAGGAAAGAGGGATTTAAGCTTTTGGCTGGGGTGTCTTTGCCTCCTCCTGGTGGCCAGGTTCTGTATTTCCCTAAAGCAGGGATTTCCAAACTTGGCTCTCCAGAGGTTTTGGAACTACATTTCCCATGATGCTCAGCTAGATAAAATGCTGGCTGAGCATCATGGGAAATGTAGTTTCAAAACCTCTGAAGGACCAAGTTTGGAAACCCCTGCCCTAAAGTAATGAATGCAGCTGTGGACTCTCCTGGTTTTAAGAAGAAAACACAGGTTTTATTGGTATGTCAATAAAAATATTACATCTTTTACTGTTAGCATTAGATGGATTTTAGTAAAAACTTTAAAACAAAAAACACATTTATTTCTATGGATCCGACATATGGCTTACTATAAAAATAACATTTGAATAATCTACCTCCCCTTTCCCATGACCATTCAGGTCTTTGCTCACTTCCTGTCTCTCCCAAAGATCTGTAGACAAGTCCTAAATCACACCTAGGCCAATCACTGCAATGACAGAGTAGCAGCAGCAACAAATGTGATCAGCCAGTTCCCATTCAAATAAAATCCAAACGTCCATTTCAGTCTAACTTGCACCCCCCTACTTGTTTTGGTTTCCATAAAAAGTGTCAAACTCTGCATTGTTCTGCAGCAACATTAGGTCAATGATTAATTTGCTGTAAATTGTGTGGGTTTAAACAGTACATGTGAGTTAGCTGGGGAATAAAACACTTGACGAGGATAAACAGAATACTTTTTTTCAGATTTTTCTTTTTTTTTCTTCTTTTTTAAAAAAAAGTACAGCACATCTAATGAAAATGATATTGAGCATTTCTAGGTACAACACAGAACATTACAGAGAGTAAATCCTTGGCTATTGAGATCATAAGATGTGTTTGAAATAAAATATATCCCACAATGATTATCACTGAAACCAGCAAACACATAACTGTAGTAGAATACTTTTTGCTCGCTATACTCCGTGGTTGAGATTTAGGTTTGCTATGGTAAGGTTTTGCAGTTTCTACTGGAAGTAAACTCTTAACAGTGTTAGAAAGAAAACTTTAAAGAAGACCTTCCATCTCTTTCATAAATGCCTCATACATATCGTCCTTGGTCTGTACAGGCATCTGGATTCCCTGCTTTGGCCCGGTTTTAACCACTGGCCTAGCAATTTCGACTTCTGGTTTCTTCTGAACTGAAGCAGGTACTGATCCCTTGTTCTCTCTACGCACACGGAGTGCGGTTGGTACAAAACGGGTAACCTCAGCCTTGGGATTAGTAATCTGAGGTTTGGCACTGATGGTTGCAGTGGCCTTTTTCTCAATGGTTGCCCCAGTTTCGTCTGATTTGGGACGCTGAATCAAGCTGGGAGGTGCACTCAATACACCGGGATTCGCCAATGGTGTTGAAGGATAAAGGCCTGGAGGTGCTGCACTAGGAGGAGGGCCAATGGGAGGACGCAGCATGGGACGAGGAGGTGGTGGTATACCTGCAGAAACAAAACAATTAAAAGTTGTACAATAAATTTAAGTACCTTTTTTCATTATTAACCCTTAATGGGACAGTGTACTATAAAACTTGATTCCTCTTTATGGGTTTCCAATGCCTTGTTATACCAGTTGAAAAGTATAACATGAATGGCAAATTGTTCCTTAAGGTTTATTTTTGAAGATGAACTAGCTGGTTTTAATCTTTGAAACCACAACACATTAAAAATGGGTTGAGCTTGCAGGGATATAAATTCTCCTTATATTATCACTCTTTATACCCACACACAAAGCTTCCTTCTGTTATCCAGGTTTGTATACTTAGAGAGAACAACTGAAAATTAACGTTTGAGGACTTATCTATATGACTCCCTACTGGGAGTGTAATTTACTCTCCTGGTTATGTTTACAAAGTTTTTTTCACAACAGATACTTAAAGTATTGAAATGTTCAGTATAGGTTGGGAACAAAACAGATGAAACCAGCTACTAAAGAGGAGAAACTTTTACAATACACTGTCCCTTTAAGTGCAAATTAGAACATAGAAGTTCACATTATGCCTACCACAACAGACAATGTGTCTGCTATCTTTGTGGGGGTGGCACTCTTCTGCCAATTACTAATCAGAGACCCAGTGTTAAAGAAGAATCTCCCCAGCTGAAGTTCCTGGTGTGCGATGTTACATAAATAAGGATGTGCCCAGGGGCAGAGGCACTGCATCATTGCCCTTTTATATGGAAGGGGCAGAGGCACTGCATCATTGCCCTTTTATATGGAAGGGGCAGAGGCACTGCATCATTGCCCTTTTATATGGAAGGGGCAGAGGCACTGCATCATTGCCCTTTTATATGGAAGGGGCAGAGGCACTGCATCATTGCCCTTTTATATGGAAGGGGCAGAGGCACTGCATCATTGCCCCTTTTATATGGAAGGGGCAGAGGCACTGCATCATTGCCCCTTTTATATGGAAGGGGCAGAAGCACTGCATCATTGCCCCTTTTATATGGAAGGGGCAGAAGCACTGCATCATTGCCCCTTTTATATGGAAGGGGCAGAGGCACTGCATCATTGTCCTTTTATATGGAAGGGGCAGAGGCACTGCATTATTGTCCTTTATATAGAACTACTGTGGTTGAAAATAAACTTTGTTACCTGTAGGGGCAGGTAAAGAAAGGTGAGGTGGTGGGCCGCGGGGTGGTGGTCCAGGTGCATTATTGCCCCTTTATATGGAAGGGGCAGAGGTACTGCATTATTGCCCCTTTATATGGAAGGGGCAAAGTCACTGCATCATTGTCCTTTATATAGAACTACTGTGGTTGAAGATAAACTATTACCTGGAGGGGCAGGTGGAGGAAGGCGAGGTGGTGGGCCACGGGGTGGTGGTCCAGGTGGCAGGCCAGGGGGAGGACCTGGAGGAGGACCTGGTGGACGCCCTGGTGGGGGTCCTGGAGGAAGCAGTCGAGGTGGTGGCCCACGGATTCCAGGTGGTCTCAGGAATGGAGGAGCACCTTAAGGAGTGAGAATCAGAAACAAGCTGGTTACACACTGTATGACTTGTAAACACACTTGGTATTTAAAAAAACAACAAAAAAACAAAAACAACAAAACAAAAACACCACCATCCACAATCTTATGTTACAAAGTACAAAATAAAGTGTATTTTATAAATAATAAAAAAAGAATAGCAAGTTGGTTATTGATAGCGCAACATATGCCACATTATACTGACTCAGCTAAAATGTATAGAAATCACCATTTTTCATTGCGAACAATAGCGCTAACAGAACTAGTTTGTTGCCAAAATGCTCAAATTGTAAGATCACCGTATTTCCTAAAAACAGTAACCATTATTTTAATTTTTTTTCTCCAAAAGGACAGTAAAACGCCTTGTAATCATAAGATATTTATGTTGTGGTGATAAAGATTAAAGGGACAGTACACTGTAAAATTGTTTTTATATTAATGTATTTTCAGTGACTTGTTATTACTATACTATAGACACTAAAACTTAATTTATTTTTTTCACTATTTAAAACAGCTAATGAAACTTTACAAACAACATGCTATTGTCAAACTAATCTTTTCATTGAATGCATCATTCTATCTAGCATTTAGTGTGTAATGTCCCTTTAAAAAGGTAAGAAAATATTTTATATAAAATTCCCAAGGTGTTACTTTCCCTTTAAAGAATCAACATAAAAAAAATGCTATGTCTTCCAGAAAAAATAAAAACCTTTTTAAGAGAGTACAAGAAAGCACAAACATAATGTGCTGATAGAAGCTTTTGGGACCATTAGTGAGAAAAAAAGTGCAATAGTTAACCAGCTTTAATGTTTAAAAATTGAAGAAAGTATTCATCTAGGCCCATTTTGGTATATTTCATGCCACTATTTAACCGCCAAATGCGATCAAATAATAAAAAAAAATTATATAGTTTCACTAACTTTAGGTTTCTCACTTAAATTATTTACAAACAGCTTGTGCAATTATGGCATAAATGGTTGTAAATGCTTCTCTGGGATACCCTTTGTTCAGAAATAGCAGGCATATATGGCTTTGGCATTGCTTTTTGGTAATTAGAAGGCCGCTTAATTCTGCTGCGCACCACACTTGTATTATGCCCAGCAGTTGGGGGGTTAATTAGCTAGCTTGTAGGGTTAATTTTAGCTTTAGTGTAGAGATCAGCCTCCCACAGCCTACCCCCTGATCTCTCCCTGACCCCCCTCAAACAGCTCTCTTTCCTCCCCCACCTCAAAATTGTCACCGCCATCTTAAGAACTGGCAGAAAGTCTGCCAGCACTAAAATAAAAAACTTTTTTTTTAATATAATTTATTCTGCAATGTTGGATCCCCCCTTAGTCCCCAACCTCCCTGATGCCCCCTAAACAGCTCTCTAACCCTCCCCCTCTACCTACTTTCTGCCATCTTGGGTACTGGCAGCTGTCTACCAGTACCCAGTTTGCTCGAAAACAGAATTTATGTTTACCTGATAAATTACTTTCTCCAACGGTGTGTCCGGTCCACGGCGTCATCCTTACTTGTGGGATATTCTCTTCCCCAACAGGAAATGGCAAAGAGCCCAGCAAAGCTGGTCACATGATCCCTCCTAGGCTCCGCCTACCCCAGTCATTCGACCGACGTTAAGGAGGAATATTTGCATAGGAGAAACCATATGGTACCGTGGTGACTGTAGTTAAAGAAAATAAATTATCAGACCTGATTAAAAAACCAGGGCGGGCCGTGGACCGGACACACCGTTGGAGAAAGTAATTTATCAGGTAAACATAAATTCTGTTTTCTCCAACATAGGTGTGTCCGGTCCACGGCGTCATCCTTACTTGTGGGAACCAATACCAAAGCTTTAGGACACGGATGAAGGGAGGGAGCAAATCAGGTCACCTAAATGGAAGGCACCACGGCTTGCAAAACCTTTCTCCCAAAAATAGCCTCAGAAGAAGCAAAAGTATCAAACTTGTAAAATTTGGTAAAAGTGTGCAGTGAAGACCAAGTCGCTGCCCTACATATCTGATCAACAGAAGCCTCGTTCTTGAAGGCCCATGTGGAAGCCACAGCCCTAGTGGAATGAGCTGTGATTCTTTCGGGAGGCTGCCGTCCGGCAGTCTCGTAAGCCAATCTGATGATGCTTTTAATCCAAAAAGAGAGAGAGGTAGAAGTTGCTTTTTGACCTCTCCTTTTACCGGAATAAACAACAAACAAGGAAGATGTTTGTCTAAAATCCTTTGTAGCATCTAAATAGAATTTTAGAGCGCGAACAACATCCAAATTGTGCAACAAACGTTCCTTCTTTGAAACTGGTTTCGGACACAGAGAAGGTACGATAATCTCCTGGTTAATGTTTTTGTTAGAAACAACTTTTGGAAGAAAACCAGGTTTAGTACGTAAAACCACCTTATCTGCATGGAACACCAGATAAGGAGGAGAACACTGCAGAGCAGATAATTCTGAAACTCTTCTGGCAGAAGAAATTGCAACTAAAAACAAAACTTTCCAAGATAATAATTTAATATCAACGGAATGCAAGGGTTCAAACGGAACCCCCTGAAGAACTGAAAGAACTAAATTGAGACTCCAAGGAGGAGTCAAAGGTTTGTAAACAGGCTTAATTCTAACCAGAGCCTGAACAAAAGCTTGAACATCTGGCACAGCAGCCAGTTTTTTGTGAAGTAACACCGACAAGGCAGAAATCTGTCCCTTCAGGGAACTTGCAGATAATCCTTTTTCCAATCCTTCTTGAAGGAAGGATAGGATCCTAGGAATCTTAACCTTGTCCCAAGGGAATCCTTTAGATTCACACCAACAGATATATTTTTTCCAAATTTTGTGGTAAATCTTTCTGGTTACAGGCTTTCTGGCCTGAACAAGAGTATCGATAACAGAATCTGAGAACCCTCGCTTCGATAAAATCAAGCGTTCAATCTCCAAGCAGTCAGCTGGAGTGAAACCAGATTCGGATGTTCGAACGGACCCTGAACAAGAAGGTCTCGTCTCAAAGGTAGCTTCCAAGGTGGAGCCGATGACATATTCACCAGATCTGCATACCAAGTCCTGCGTGGCCACGCAGGAGCTATCAAGATCACCGACGCCCTCTCCTGATTGATCCTGGCTACCAGCCTGGGGATGAGAGGAAAGGGCGGGAACACATAAGCTAGTTTGAAGGTCCAAGGTGCTACTAGTGCATCCACTAGAGCCGCCTTGGGATCCCTGGATCTGGACCCGTAGCAAGGAACTTTGAAGTTCTGACGAGAGGCCATCAGATCCATGTCTGGAATGCCCCACAGCTGAGTGACTTGGGCAAAGATTTCCGGATGGAGTTCCCACTCCCCCGGATGCAATGTCTGACGACTCAGAAAATCCGCTTCCCAATTTTCCACTCCTGGGATGTGGATAGCAGACAGGTGGCAGGAGTGAGACTCCGCCCATAGAATGATTTTGGTCACTTCTTCCATCGCTAGGGAACTCCTTGTTCCCCCCTGATGGTTGATGTACGCAACAGTTGTCATGTTGTCTGATTGAAACCGTATGAACTTGGCCCTTGCTAGCTGAGGCCAAGCCTTGAGAGCATTGAATATCGCTCTCAGTTCCAGAATATTTATCGGTAGAAGAGATTCTTCCCGAGACCAAAGACCCTGAGCTTTCAGGGATCCCCAGACCGCGCCCCAGCCCATCAGACTGGCGTCGGTCGTGACAATGACCCACTCTGGTCTGCGGAATGTCATCCCTCGTGACAGGTTGTCCAGGGACAGCCACCAACGGAGTGAGTCTCTGGTCCTCTGATTTACTTGTATCTTCGGAGACAAGTCTGTATAGTCCCCATTCCACTGACTGAGCATGCACAGTTGTAATGGTCTTAGATGAATGCGCGCAAAAGGAACTATGTCCATTGCCGCTACCATCAACCCGATCACTTCCATGCACTGAGCTATGGAAGGAAGAGGAACGGAATGAAGTATCCGACAAGAGTCTAGAAGTTTTGTTTTTCTGGCCTCTGTTAGAAAAATCCTCATTTCTAAGGAGTCTATAATTGTTCCCAAGAAGGGAACCCTTGTTGACGGGGATAGAGAACTCTTTTCCACGTTCACTTTCCATCCGTGAGATCTGAGAAAGGCCAGGACGATGTCCGTGTGAGCCTTTGCTTGAGGAAGGGACGACGCTTGAATCAAAATGTCGTCCAAGTAAGGTACTACAGCAATGCCCCTTGGTCTTAGCACAGCTAGAAGGGACCCTAGTACCTTTGTGAAAATCCTTGGAGCAGTGGCTAATCCGAAAGGAAGCGCCACGAACTGGTAATGTTTGTCCAGGAATGCGAACCTTAGGAACCGATGATGTTCCTTGTGGATAGGAATATGTAGATACGCATCCTTTAAATCCACCGTGGTCATGAATTGACCTTCCTGGATGGAAGGAAGAATAGTTCGAATGGTTTCCATCTTGAACGATGGAACCTTGAGAAACGTGTTTAAGATCTTGAGATCTAAGATTGGTCTGAACGTTCCCTCTTTTTTGGGAACTATGAACAGATTGGAGTAGAACCCCATCCCTTGTTCTCTTAATGGAACAGGATGAATCACTCCCATTTTTAACAGGTCTTCTACACAATGTAAGAATGCCTGTCTTTTTATGTGGTCTGAAGACAACTGAGACCTGTGGAACCTCCCCCTTGGGGGAAGTCCCTTGAATTCCAGAAGATAACCTTGGGAGACTATTTCTAGCGCCCAAGGATCCAGAACATCTCTTGCCCAAGCCTGAGCGAAGAGAGAGAGTCTGCCCCCCACCAGATCCGGTCCCGGATCGGGGGCCAACATTTCATGCAGTCTTGGTAGCAGTGGCAGGTTTCTTGGCCTGCTTTCCTTTGTTCCAGCCTTGCATTGGTCTCCAAGCTGGCTTGGCTTGAGAAGTATTACCCTCTTGCTTAGAGGACGTAGCACCTTGGGCTGGTCCGTTTCTACGAAAGGGACGAAAATTAGGTTTATTTTTTGCCTTGAAAGGCCGATCCTGAGGAAGGGCGTGGCCCTTACCCCCAGTGATATCAGAGATAATCTCTTTCAAGTCAGGGCCAAACAGCGTTTTCCCCTTGAAAGGAAAGTTAAGTAGCTTGTTCTTGGAAGACGCATCAGCCGACCAAGATTTCAACCAAAGCGCTCTGCGCGCCACAATAGCAAACCCAGAATTCTTAGCCGCTAACCTAGCCAATTGCAAAGTGGCGTCGAGGGTGAAAGAATTAGCCAATTTGAGAGCATTGATTCTGTCCATAATCTCCTCATAAGGAGGAGAATCACTATCGACTGCCTTTATCAGCTCATCGAACCAGAAACATGCGGCTGTAGCGACAGGGACAATGCATGAAATTGGTTGTAGAAGGTAACCCTGCTGAACAAACATCTTTTTGAGCAAACCTTCTAATTTTTTATCCATAGGATCTTTGAAAGCACAACTATCCTCTATGGGTATAGTGGTGCGTTTGTTTAAAGTGGAAACCGCTCCCTCGACCTTGGGGACTGTCTGCCATAAGTCCTTTCTGGGGTCGACCATAGGAAACAATTTTTTAAATATGGGGGGAGGGACGAAAGGAATACCTGGCCTCTCCCATTCTTTATTAACAATGTCCGCCACCCGCTTGGGTATAGGAAAAGCTTCTGGGAGCCCCGGCACCTCTAGGAACTTGTCCATTTTACATAGTTTCTCTGGGATGACCAACTTGTCACAATCATCCAGAGTGGATAATACCTCCTTAAGCAGAATGCGGAGATGTTCCAACTTAAATTTAAATGCAATCACATCAGGTTCAGCCTGTTGAGAAATGTTCCCTGAATCAGTAATTTCTCCCTCAGACAAAACCTCCCTGGCCCCATCAGACTGGGTTAGGGGCCCTTCAGAGATATTAATATCAGCGTCGTCATGCTCTACAGTATCTAAAACAGAGCAGCCGCGCTTACGCTGACAAGTGTTTATTTTGGCTAAAATGTTTTTGACAGAATTATCCATTACAGCCGTTAATTGTTGCATAGTAAGGAGTATTGGCGCGCTAGATGTACTAGGGGCCTCCTGAGTGGGCAAGACTCGTGTAGACGAAGGAGGGAATGATGCAGTACCATGCTTACTCCCCTCACTTGAGGAATCATCTTGGGCATCATTGTCATTATCACATAAATCACATTTATTTAAATGAATAGGAATTCTGGCTTCCCCACATTCAGAACACAGTCTATCTGGTAGTTCAGACATGTTAAACAGGCATAAACTTGATAACAAAGTACAAAAAACGTTTTAAAATAAAACCGTTACTGTCACTTTAAATTTTAAACTGAACACACTTTATTACTGCAATTGCGAAAAAACATGAAGGAATTGTTCAAAATTTATCAAATTTTCACCACAGTGTCTTAAAGCCTTAAAAGTATTGCACACCAAATTTGGAAGCTTTAACCCTTAAAATAACGGAACCGGAGCCGTTTTAAACTTTAACCCCTTTACAGTCCCTGGTATCTGCTTTGCTGAGACCCAACCAAGCCCAAAGGGGAATACGATACCAAATGACGCCTTCAGAAAGTCTTTTCTAAGTATCAGAGCTCCTCTCACATGCGACTGCATGCCATGCCTCTCAAAAACAAGTGCGCCACACCGGCGCGAAAATGAGGCTCTGCTTATGCTTTGGGAAAGCCCCTAAGGAATAAGGTGTCTAATACAGTGCCTGCCGATATTATTATATCAAAATACCCAGATAAAATGATTCCTCAAGGCTAAATATGTGTTAATAATGAATCGATTTAGCCCAGAAAAAGTCTACAGTCTTAATAAGCCCTTGTGAAGCCCTTATTTACGATCGTAATAAACATGGCTTACCGGATCCCATAGGGAAAATGACAGCTTCCAGCATTACATCGTCTTGTTAGAATGTGTCATACCTCAAGCAGCAAAAGACTGCACACTGTTCCCCCAACTGAAGTTAATTGCTCTCAACAGTCCTGTGTGGAACAGCCATGGATTTTAGTTACGGTTGCTAAAATCATTTTCCTCATACAAACAGAAATCTTCATCTCTTTTCTGTTTCTGAGTAAATAGTACATACCAGCACTATTTCAAAATAACAAACTCTTGATTGAATAATAAAAACTACAGTTAAACACTAAAAAACTCTAAGCCATCTCCGTGGAGATGTTGCCTGTACAACGGCAAAGAGAATGACTGGGGTAGGCGGAGCCTAGGAGGGATCATGTGACCAGCTTTGCTGGGCTCTTTGCCATTTCCTGTTGGGGAAGAGAATATCCCACAAGTAAGGATGACGCCGTGGACCGGACACACCTATGTTGGAGAAATTTGCATTATTCTTAAAAAGAAAAATAATAATAATAAGACGACCCAATTTTCTGTAGTGTAGCTGCCCCCTCTCAATACCCTACCCCAGTGATTTGCAACCTTTTTTTGCCGTGGAACACTATTTTACATTAAAAAATCCTGTGGCACACCACCATCCCAAAATTTTACAAAATCACACATTGTAGCCTAATACAGGATAACAATTTATGCTTACCTGATAAATTTATTTCTCTTGTAGTGTATCCAAGTCCACGGATCATCCATTACTTATGGAATATATTCTCCTTCCCAACAGGAAGCTGCAAGAGTCCACCCACAGCAAAGCTACTATATAGCTCCTCCCCTAACTGCCATATTCAGTCATTCGACCGAAAACATGCAGAGAAAGGAAAAACCATAGGGTGCAGTGGTGACTGTAGTTCAAATGAAAAAATTACCTGCCTTAAAGTGACAGGGCGGGCCGTGGACTGGATACACTACAAGAGAAATAAATTTATCAGGTAAGCATAAATTATGTTTTCTCTTGTTAAGTGTATCCAGTCCACGGATCATCCATTACTTATGGAATACCAATACCAAAGCTAAAGTACACGGATGATGGGAGGGACAAGGCAGGTACTTAAACGGAAGTTACCACTGCCTGTAAAAAACCCTTTCTCCCAAAAATAGCCTCCGAAGAAGCAAGGTATCAAATTTGTTAAATTTGAAAAGTATGAAGCGCAGACCAAGACTCCGTCTTGTAAATCTGTTCAACAGAAGCCACATTTAAAAAAGGCCCAAGTGAAAACCACAGCTCTAGTAGAATGAGCTGTAATCCCTTCAGGAGGCTGCTGTCCAGCAGTCTCATAAGCTAAATGAATTATGCTTTTTAACCAAAAAGACAGAGAGGCTGCTGAAGTCTTTTGACCTCTCCTCTGTCCAGAATAGACAACAAACAAGGTGAACGTTTGATGAAAACTGTAGTAGCTTGTAAGTAAAACTTTAAAGCACAAACCACGTCCAATATTGTGTAATAGACGTTCCTTCTTTGAGGAAGGATTAGGATACAAGCATGGAACAACTATCTCTTGAGTGATGTACTTGTTAGATACCACCTTAGGAAAAAACCCAGGTTGGTACGCAGGACTACCTTATCCGTACGAAGGACCAGATAAGGAGAATCACATTGTAACACAGATAACTTGGAGACTCTACGAGTCGAGGAATTAGCTACCCAAAAGGAACTTTCCAAGATAAAGATTGATATCTATGGAACAAAAAAGGTTCAAACGGAACTTCTTGAAGAACCTTAAGAATCAGGTTTAAGCTCCATGGCGGAGCAACAGTTTTAAACACAGGCTTGGATCTAACCAAAGCCTGACCAAATGCCTGAACGTCTAGAATACCTGCCAGACGCTTGTGCAAAAAAATAGACAGAGTAAAAATCTGTCCCCTTTTAAGGAATTAGCTGACAACCCTTTTCTCAAAAACATCTTGGAGAAAAGATAATATCCTGGGAATCCAGACTTTACTCCATGAGTAACCCTTGGATTCATAACAATCAGATATTTACACCATATCTATGTTCAATTTTCCTAGAGACAGGCTTTCATGTCTGTATTAAGGTATCAATGACTGACTCGGAGAAGCCATGCTTTGATAACATCAAGCGTTCAGTCTCCAGGCAGTCCATCTCAGATTGATTCTATTTAGATGGTTGAAAGGACCCTGAGGTAGAGGGACCTGTCTCAGAAGCAGAGACCGTGATGGAAAGGATGACATGTCCACCAGATCTGCATACCAGGTCCTGCGTGGCTACGCAGGCGCTGTCAAAAACACCAAAGCCCTCTCCTGCTTGGTCTTGACCTCCGGAGGAAATCCCACTCCCCCGGAAGAAAAGTCTGACGACTTAGAAAATCCACCTCCCAGTTCTCAACACCTGGGATATGGATAGCTGATAGACAAGAGTGAGTCTCTGTCCAGTGAATTATTGTAAGACTTCTAACATCGCTAGGGAACTTCTGTTCCCCCTTGATGGCTGATGTAAGCCACAGTCGTGTATATTGTCCGACTGAGTATGATGTACCTCAGAGTTGCTAACTGAGGCCAAGTCTGAAGAGCATGGAATATCACTCCCAGTTCCAGAATATTTATTAGAAGGAGGGTCTCCTCCTAAGTCCACTATCCCTGAGCCTTCAGGGAGTTCCAGACTGCATCCCAACCTAAAAGGCTGGCATCTATTGTAACAATTGTCCCATCTGACCTGCGGAAGGTCATACCCTTGGACAGATGGACCCGACATAGTCACCAGAGAAGAGAATCTCTGGTCTCTTGGTCCAGGTTTAACAGGGGGACAAATCTGTGTAATCCCCGTTCCTCTGACTGAGCATGCATAGTTGCAGCGGTCTGAAATGTAGACGTGCAAACGGTACTATGTCCCTTGCCGCTACCATTAAGCCAATTTCATTCATGTACTGAGCCACCGAAGGGTGCGGATGGGATGAAAAAACACGGCAGAAATTTAGAAACTTTGACAACCTGGACTCCGTCAGGTAAATTTTCATTTCTACAGAATCTATCAGAGTCCCTAGGAGGGAAACCCTTGAGATTGGGGATAGAGAACTCTTTCCTTGTTCACTTTCCACCCATGTGATCTCAGAAATGCCAGTACTACGTCCGTATGAGACTGGGCAATTTGGATGTTTGACGCCTGTATCAGGATGTCGTCTAAATAAGGGGCCACTTCTATGCCCCGCGGTCTAAGGACCGCCAAAGCGACCCCAGAACCTCCATAAAGATTCTTGGGGCTGTAGATATCCCAAAGGAAAGAGCTACAAACTGGTAATGCCTGTCTAGAAAGGCAAACCTGAAAAACGATGGTGATCTTTATGCATCACAATGTGAGGATAAGCATCCTTCAAATCCATTGTAGTCCTCTATTGACTCTCCTGGATCATAGTTAAGATGGTACGAATAGTTTCCATCTTAAATGACGGAATTCTGAGGAATTTTTTAAGATCTTTAGATCCAAAATAGGTCTGAAGGTTCCCTCTCCTTGGGAACCACAAACAGATTTGAGTAAAAACTCTGTCCCTGTTCCTCTCTTGGAACTGGATGGATCTCGTACACAATGTAAGAATGCCTCCTTCTTTATCTGGTTTGCAGATAATTGTGAAAGGCGAAATCTCCCCTTTTTTTGGGGGGGGGAATCTTTGAAATCCAGAAGATATCTCTGGGATATAAATTCCAATGCCTAGGGATCCTGGGCATCTCTTGCCCACGCCTGGGCAAAGAATGAAAGTCTGCCCCCTATAGGATCCGTTACCGGATAGGGGTCCGTTCCTTCATGCTGCCTTAGAGGCAGCAGCAGGCTCCTTGGCCTGCTTATCTTTGTTCCAGGTCCGATTGTCTCCAGACCGCCTTGGACTGAGCAAAAATTCCCTCTTGTTTTGCCTTAGAGGAAGAGGATGCCACACCTGCCCTGAAGTTTTTAAAAGGTACGAAAATTAGACTTTTTTTTTTTTTTGCCCTTGATTTAGACCTATCCTGAGGAAGGGCATGACCTTTTCCTCCAGTGATATAAGCAATAATCTCCTTCAAACCAGGCCCGAATAGGGTCCCTTGAAGGGAAGTTAAGTAGCTTATTTATTAAAGTAACGACAGCTGACCATGATATAAGCCATAGCGCTCTGCGCGCCAGTATAGTAAAAAACAGAATTCTTAGCCGTTAGTCTAGTCAAATGAACAAGGCATCAGAAAACAAAGGAATTGGCTAGCATAAGCTTGTCAAATATATTCATCCAATGGAGTCGCTTAACTGTAAAGCCTCATCAAGAGACTCAACCCAGAACGCCGCAGCAGCAGTGACAGAAGCAATGTATGCAAGGGGCTGCAGGATAAAACCCTGTTGAATAAACATTTTTTATCCATTGGATCTAAAAAGCACAACTGTCCTCGTCAGAGGTAGTGGTACGCTTAGCTAGAGTAGAAACTCTTCTCTCCACCTTAGGAACTATCTGCCAGAAGTCCCGTGTGGTGGTAACTATTAGAAAACATTCTTCTAAAAAAACAGAATTTATGCTTACCTGATAAATTACTTTCTCCAACGGTGTGTCCGGTCCACGGCGTCATCCTTACTTGTGGGATATTCTCTTCCCCAACAGGAAATGGCAAAGAGCCCAGCAAAGCTGGTCACATGATCCCTCCTAGGCTCCGCCTACCCCAGTCATTCGACCGACGTTAAGGAGGAATATTTGCATAGGAGAAACCATATGGTACCGTGGTGACTGTAGTTAAAGAAAATAAATTATCAGACCTGATTAAAAAACCAGGGCGGGCCGTGGACCGGACACACCGTTGGAGAAAGTAATTTATCAGGTAAGCATAAATTCTGTTTTCTCCAACATTGGTGTGTCCGGTCCACGGCGTCATCCTTACTTGTGGGAACCAATACCAAAGCTTTAGGACACGGATGAAGGGAGGGAGCAAATCAGGTTACCTAAACGGAAGGCACCACAGCTTGCAAAACCTTTCTCCCAAAAATAGCCTCAGAAGAAGCAAAAGTATCAAACTTGTAAAATTTGGTAAAAGTGTGCAGTGAAGACCAAGTCGCTGCCCTACATATCTGATCAACAGAAGCCTCGTTCTTGAAGGCCCATGTGGAAGCCACAGCCCTAGTGGAATGAGCTGTGATTCTTTCGGGAGGCTGCCGTCCGGCAGTCTCGTAAGCCAATCTGATGATGCTTTTAATCCAAAAAGAGAGAGCGGTAGAAGTTGCTTTTTGACCTCTCCTTTTACCGGAATAAACAACAAACAAGGAAGATGTTTGTCTAAAATCCTTTGTAGCATCTAAATAGAATTTTAGAGCGCGAACAACATCCAAATTGTGCAACAAACGTTCCTTCTTTGAAACTGGTTTCGGACACAGAGAAGGTACGATAATCTCCTGGTTAATGTTTTTGTTAGAAACAACTTTTGGAAGAAAACCAGGTTTAGTACGTAAAACCACCTTATCTGCATGGAACACCAGATAAGGAGGAGAACACTGCAGAGCAGATAATTCTGAAACTCTTCTGGCAGAAGAAATTGCAACTAAAAACAAAACTTTCCAAGATAATAATTTAATATCAACGGAATGCAAGGGTTCAAACGGAACCCCCTGAAGAACTGAAAGAACTAAATTGAGACTCCAAGGAGGAGTCAAAGGTTTGTAAACAGGCTTAATTCTAACCAGAGCCTGAACAAAGGCTTGAACATCTGGCACAGCAGCCAGTTTTTTGTGAAGTAACACCGACAAGGCAGAAATCTGTCCCTTCAGGGAACTTGCAGATAATCCTTTTTCCAATCCTTCTTGAAGGAAGGATAGAATCCTAGGAATCTTAACCTTGTCCCAAGGGAATCCTTTAGATTCACACCAACAGATATATTTTTTCCAAATTTTGTGGTAAATCTTTCTAGTTACAGGCTTTCTGGCCTGAACAAGAGTATCGATAACAGAATCTGAGAACCCTCGCTTCGATAAAATCAAGCGTTCAATCTCCAAGCAGTCAGCTGGAGTGAAACCAGATTCGGATGTTCGAACGGACCCTGAACAAGAAGGTCTCGTCTCAAAGGTAGCTTCCAAGGTGGAGCCGATGACATATTCACCAGATCTGCATACCAAGTCCTGCGTGGCCACGCAGGAGCTATCAAGATCACCGACGCCCTCTCCTGATTGATCCTGGCTACCAGCCTGGGGATGAGAGGAAATGGCGGGAACACATAAGCTAGTTTGAAGGTCCAAGGTGCTACTAGTGCATCCACTAGAGCCGCCTTGGGATCCCTGGATCTGGACCCGTAGCAAGGAACTTTGAAGTTCTGACGAGAGGCCATCAGATCCATGTCTGGAATGCCCCACCGCTGAGTGACTTGGGCAAAGATTTCCGGATGGAGTTCCCACTCCCCCGGATGCAATGTCTGACGACTCAGAAAATCCGCTTCCCAATTTTCCACTCCTGGGATGTGGATAGCAGACAGGTGGCAGGAGTGAGACTCCGCCCATAGAATGATTTTGGTCACTTCTTCCATCGCTAGGGAACTCCTTGTTCCCCCCTGATGGTTGATGTACGCAACAGTTGTCATGTTGTCTGATTGAAACCGTATGAACTTGGCCCTCGCTAGCTGAGGCCAAGCCTTGAGAGCATTGAATATCGCTCTCAGTTCCAGAATATTTATCGGTAGAAGAGATTCTTCCCGAGACCAAAGACCCTGAGCTTTCAGGGATCCCCAGACCGCGCCCCAGCCCATCAGACTGGCGTCGGTCGTGACAATGACCCACTCTGGTCTGCGGAATGTCATCCCTTGTGACAGGTTGTCCAGGGACAGCCACCAACGGAGTGAGTCTCTGGTCCTCTGATTTACTTGTATCTTCGGAGACAAGTCTGTATAGTCCCCATTCCACTGACTGAGCATGCACAGTTGTAATGGTCTTAGATGAATGCGCGCAAAAGGAACTATGTCCATTGCCGCTACCATCAACCCGATCACTTCCATGCACTGAGCTATGGAAGGAAGAGGAACGGAATGAAGTATCCGACAAGAGTCTAGAAGTTTTGTTTTTCTGGCCTCTGTTAGAAAAATCCTCATTTCTAAGGAGTCTATAATTGTTCCCAAGAAGGGAACCCTTGTTGACGGGGATAGAGAACTCTTTTCCACGTTCACTTTCCATCCGTGAGATCTGAGAAAGGCCAGGACGATGTCCGTGTGAGCCTTTGCTTGAGGAAGGGACGACGCTTGAATCAGAATGTCGTCCAAGTAAGGTACTACAGCAATACCCCTTGGTCTTAGCACAGCTAGAAGGGACCCTAGTACCTTTGTGAAAATCCTTGGAGCAGTGGCTAATCCGAAAGGAAGCGCCACGAACTGGTAATGTTTGTCCAGGAATGCGAACCTTAGGAACCGATGATGTTCCTTGTGGATAGGAATATGTAGATACGCATCCTTTAAATCCACCGTGGTCATGAATTGACCTTCCTGGATGGAAGGAAGAATAGTTCGAATGGTTTCCATCTTGAACGATGGAACCTTGAGAAACTTGTTTAAGATCTTGAGATCTAAGATTGGTCTGAACGTTCCCTCTTTTTTGGGAACTATGAACAGATTGGAGTAGAACCCCATCCCTTGTTCTCTTAATGGAACAGGATGAATCACTCCCATTTTTAACAGGTCTTCTACACAATGTAAGAATGCCTGTCTTTTTATGTGGTCTGAAGACAACTGAGACCTGTGGAACCTCCCCCTTGGGGGAAGTCCCTTGAATTCCAGAAGATAACCTTGGGAGACTATTTCTAGCGCCCAAGGATCCAGAACATCTCTTGCCCAAGCCTGAGCGAAGAGAGAGAGTCTGCCCCCCACCAGATCCGGTCCCGGATCGGGGGCCAACATTTCATGCAGTCTTGGTAGCAGTGGCAGGTTTCTTGGCCTGCTTTCCCTTGTTCCAGCCTTGCATTGGTCTCCAAGCTGGCTTGGCCTGAGAAGTATTACCCTCTTGCTTAGAGGACGTAGCACCTTGGGCTGGTCCGTTTCTACGAAAGGGACGAAAATTAGGTTTATTTTTTGCCTTGAAAGGCCGATCCTGAGGAAGGGCGTGGCCCTTACCCCCAGTGATATCAGAGATAATCTCTTTCAAGTCAGGGCCAAACAGCGTTTTCCCCTTGAAAGGAATGTTAAGTAGCTTGTTCTTGGAAGACGCATCAGCCGACCAAGATTTCAACCAAAGCGCTCTGCGCGCCACAATAGCAAACCCAGAATTCTTAGCCGCTAACCTAGCCAATTGCAAAGTGGCGTCTAGGGTGAAAGAATTAGCCAATTTGAGAGCATTGATTCTGTCCATAATCTCCTCATAAGGAGGAGAATCACTATCGACCGCCTTTATCAGCTCATCGAACCAGAAACATGCGGCTGTAGCGACAGGGACAATGCATGAAATTGGTTGTAGAAGGTAACCCTGCTGAACAAACATCTTTTTAAGCAAACCTTCTAATTTTTTATCCATAGGATCTTTGAAAGCACAACTATCCTCTATGGGTATAGTGGTGCGTTTGTTTAAAGTGGAAACCGCTCCCTCGACCTTGGGGACTGTCTGCCATAAGTCCTTTCTGGGGTCGACCATAGGAAACAATTTTTTAAATATGGGGGGAGGGACGAAAGGAATACCGGGCCTTTCCCATTCTTTATTAACAATGTCCGCCACCCGCTTGGGTATAGGAAAAGCTTCTGGGAGCCCCGGCACCTCTAGGAACTTGTCCATTTTACATAGTTTCTCTGGGATGACCAACTTGTCACAATCATCCAGAGTGGATAATACCTCCTTAAGCAGAATGCGGAGATGTTCCAACTTAAATTTAAATGCAATCACATCAGGTTCAGCCTGTTGAGAAATGTTCCCTGAATCAGTAATTTCTCCCTCAGACAAAACCTCCCTGGCCCCATCAGACTGGGTTAGGGGCCCTTCAGAGATATTAATATCAGCGTCGTCATGCTCTTCAGTATCTAAAACAGAGCAGCCGCGCTTACGCTGACAAGTGTTCATTTTGGCTAAAATGTTTTTGACAGAATTATCCATTACAGCCGTTAATTGTTGCATAGTAAGGAGTATTGGCGCGCTAGATGTACTAGGGGCCTCCTGAGTGGGCAAGACTCGTGTAGACGAAGGAGGGAATGATGCAGTACCATGCTTACTCCCCTCACTTGAGGAATCATCTTGGGCATCATTGTCATTATCACATAAATCACATTTATTTAAATGAATAGGAATTCTGGCTTCCCCACATTCAGAACACAGTCTATCTGGTAGTTCAGACATGTTAAACAGGCATAAACTTGATAAAGTACAAAAACGTTTTAAAATAAAACCGTTACTGTCACTTTAAATTTTAAACTGAACACACTTTATTACTGCAATTGCGAAAAAACATGAAGGAATTGTTCAAAATTCACCAAATTTTCACCACAGTGTCTTAAAGCCTTAAAAGTATTGCACACCAAATTTGGAAGCTTTAACACTTAAAATAACGGAACCGGAGCCGTTTTAAACTTTAACCCCTTTACAGTCCCTGGTATCTGCTTTGCTGAGACCCAACCAAGCCCAAAGGGGAATACGATACCAAATGACGCCTTCAGAAAGTCTTTTCTAAGTATCAGAGCTCCTCTCACATGCGACTGCATGCCATGCCTCTCAAAAACAAGTGCGCCACACCGGCGCGAAAATGAGGCTCTGCTTATGCTTTGGGAAAGCCCCTAAGGAATAAGGTGTCTAATACAGTGCCTGCCGATATTATTATATCAAAATACCCAGATAAAATGATTCCTCAAGGCTAAATATGTGTTAATAATGAATCGATTTAGCCCAGAAAAAGTCTACAGTCTTAATAAGCCCTTGTGAAGCCCTTATTTACGATCGTAATAAACATGGCTTACCGGATCCCATAGGGAAAATGACAGCTTCCAGCATTACATCGTCTTGTTAGAATGTGTCATACCTCAAGCAGCAAGAGACTGCACACTGTTCCCCCAACTGAAGTTATTTGCTCTCAACAGTCCTGTGTGGAACAGCCATGGATTTTAGTTACGGTTGCTAAAATCATTTTCCTCATACAAACAGAAATCTTCATCTCTTTTCTGTTTCTGAGTAAATAGTACATACCAGCACTATTTCAAAATAACAAACTCTTGATTGAATAATAAAAACTACAGTTAAACACTAAAAAACTCTAAGCCATCTCCGTGGAGATGTTGCCTGTACAACGGCAAAGAGAATGACTGGGGTAGGCGGAGCCTAGGAGGGATCATGTGACCAGCTTTGCTGGGCTCTTTGCCATTTCCTGTTGGGGAAGAGAATATCCCACAAGTAAGGATGACGCCGTGGACCGGACACACCAATGTTGGAGAAAATAGGAGGGGAAGAGAACGGCACACCTGGTCTATCCCATTCCTTATTAAAAATTTTTTAGTAAACCTCTTTAGGTATTGGAAAAACATCAGTACACACCGGCACTGCATATTATTTATCCAGTCTACACAATTTCTCTGGCCCTGCGATTGTACACATTCATTCAGAGCAGCCAAAGCCTCCCTGAGCAACAAGTGGAGGTTCTCAAGCATAAATTTTAAATGTAGAAATATCAGAATCAGGTTAAATCATCTTCCCTGAGTCAAAAAAAAAATCACCCACAGACTAAGCATATTGTGAGGTAGTATCATACATGGTTCTTAAAGCGTCTGTATGCTCTGTATCTACCCCCAGAGCTAACTGCTTTCCTTTAATTTCAGGTAGTCTGACTAATACTGCTGCCAGAATATTATTCACCACCTTTGCCATGTCTTGTAAAATAAACGCTATGGGCGCCCTTGATGTACTTGGCGCCATTTGAGCGTGAGTCCCTGAAGCGGGAGTCGAAGGGTCTGACACGTGGGGAGAGTTAGTCGGCATAACTTTCCCCTCGACAGAATCCCCTGGTAAAAGAAACGCTATGGGTGCCCTTGATGTACTTGGCGCCATTTGAGCGTGAGTCCCTGAAGCGGGAGTCAAAAGGTCTGACACGTGGGGAGAGTTAGTCGGCATAACTACCCCCAGAATCCTCTGGTGATAATGTTTTTAAAGACAAAAAATGATCTTTATTGTTTAACATGAAATCAGTACATCTGGTACACATTCTAAGATGGGGTTCCACCATGGCTTTAAAACATAATGAACACAGAGCTTCCTCTATGTCAGACATGTTAGAACAGACTAATAATGAGACTAGTAAGCTTGGAAAACACTTTAAATCAAGTTAACAAGCAAATATATAAAACGTTACTGTGCCTTTAAGAGAAACAAATTTTGTCAAAATTTGAAAAACAGTGAAAAAAAAAGGCAGTAAAACAAACGAAATTTTTACAGTACATGTAATAAGGTAACAGAGCATTGCACCCACTTGCAAATGGATGATTAACCCCTTAATGCAAAAAACAGATAAAAAAAAAAAAATGACAGACGTTTTTAAAAACAGACACAACAAACTGCCACAGCCAACAGTGGGAAGCTTCAGTTAACTGTTTCTATGCAAAATTTAAGCCAGCCATGTGGAAAAAACTTAGGCCCCAATAAGTTTTATCACCAAACATATGTTAAAAAACGATTAAACATGCCAGCAAACGTTTTAAAACACATTTTTACAAGAGTATGTATCTCTATTAATAAGCCTGATACCAGTCGCTATCGCTGCATTTAAGGCTTTACTTACATTACTTCGGTATCAGCAGTATTTTCTTAGTCAATTCCATTCCTAGAAAAATATTTTACTGCACATACCTTATCTGCAGGAAAACCTGCACGCCATTCCCCCTCTGAAGTACCTCACTCCTCAGAATGTGTGAGAACAGCAAATGGATCTTAGTTACGTCTGCTAAGATCATAGAAAAACGCAGGCAGATTCTTCTTCCAAATACTGCCTGAGATAAACAGCACACTCCGGTGCCATTTAAAAATAACAAACTTTTGATTGAAGAATAAACTAAGTAGAAAGCACCACAGACTCTCACAACCTCCTATCTATGTTGAGGCTTGCAAGAGAATGACTGAATATGGCAGTTAGGGGAGGAGCTATATAGCAGCTTTGCTGTGGGTGGACTCTTGCAGCTTCCTGTTGGGAAGGAGAATATATTCCATAAGTAATGGATGATCCGTGGACTGGATACACTTAACAAGAGAAATTATATATATATATATATATATATATATATATATATATATATATATATATATATATATATATATATATATATATATATATATATATATATATATATATATATATATATACACACACACACACACACACACACACACACACAGTATATACATGACATATTTACATTCATTCACAAACAATCATGATTGCCTGTGAATGAATGTCAATGTTGTAAATGATGCCTGATGAGCCTGTCACATACCTCCCAATATTTCAAAATTTGAAAGAGGGACACCCCCGCACGGTTGTCAGTCTGCCGCGGCACACCTGAGGATCTCTCACGGCACACTAGTGTGCCACGGCACACTGGTTGAAAAACACTGCCCTACCCCTACCCTCTCCCAGATCCCTTTCCCAACACTAATAATTCCTTATTCCCCCACTCCCTCTCCCTCCTTCCCATAGAAAGCAATGATAGTGCTTGCTCACCGGACCTCAAATTGGAACTGATCCAGCGATGGGCCACCCACCCACCTCCCTGCTATGGCTTCCACCCACCAACGATCGGCACCATCGCTAGCCGATGCAGAGAGGCTCTCTCTGTATCAGTGGCTAAAAAAAAAAGGTATTGCAGGATGCCTCAATATGGAGGCGTCACTGCAATACCCTGAAAGTGATCACGATTGCTTCCAGCGCTTCAAACACCTGAGGACATGCAGGGTACGTACTTGGTCATTAAGTACCAGTTTTTGTAGGACGTACCGTGCAAGTCGGTGGTCGTTTAGGGGTTAAAAGGGACATGAAACCCATTTTTTTTCCCTTCACGATTCAGAAAGAGCATGTGATTTTAAACAATTTTCCAATTTACTTCTATTTTTATTTGATTTCTTCTCGTTATCCTTTGCTGAAAGGTTAATTTAGGAAAGCTCAGGAGCAGCAAAGAACCTAGATTCTAGCTGCTGATTGGTTGCTGCATATAGATACCGATTGTCATTGGCTCACCCATGTGTTCAGTTAGAAACCAGTAGTGCATTGCTGCTCCTTTAACAAATGATACCAAGAGAATGAAGCACATTTGATATTAGAAGTAAACTGGAAAGTTGTTTAAAATGTTATGTTCTACCTAAATCATGAAAGAAAATCTTTTTGGTTATGTCCCTTTTATTACAACAATGAAACAGATTAGTAATCTGATCGGTCAAGAAAAGTAAGACGCATAATGTACATAAACACAACATCCATCAACCTTGCAGTGCACTTTGATTAGAATTAGGTACTTAAATTCTTAGAGAGAAGCAACATATAACAAATTAACTCTTAAATGGACACCATCGTCTTATAGGTTGTACTGTAATTTGATGGAACAGTGTATGAACACAAGGATGCAAAGTGACATTTATCATTTTCTTCAAAGGGACAGTCTACACCTTAGACACATTAAAGTCTTACCTTAGATTAATATGCAAATAGCCCCCAGAATCCCCTCTCTATATCATGCAGCAGTACAAGTAAAAAAGTTATTTTAAAATGAATATTGTTTCTGGTCACTTTTTAATTGGCTGCCATACTCCCACTGATTACATCACTATCTGGGCTGCATTAAAGGCTCACTAAGTTATAAAAGACTAACTAGTTGGATTCAACAGACTGTCAATGCTATTGAGCAGAGTGCCTAGATGCAGCACAAATATTGATGTCATCAGTGGGCGGAGCATGGCAGCCATTTCAAAGTGGCCAGAAACAATCCTATTATATAAAAGGCCAAGTGTGTTTGTCCGAAGCCGTCATGCGCAGTAGAGACAGCATGAGGACAAACACACCTGGCCTTACCTGACATGCTGTTTGCGGCGGTGGGGCGAACGTGTGCGTGTCCGGTCGGGAGCGTGTGCGTGGCCAGGCTCGGTCGGCGCGAGAGAGAGGGGAGAGAAATAGAAAGAGAGGGGGAGAGACAAAAAGAGATAGGAAAGAGCTAAAGAGAGGGGAAAGAGAACAAAATAGAGGGGAAAGAGCAATAGAGAGGGGAGAGAGAGCAATAGAGAGGGGGGAGAGAGAGAGAGCAAAAAAAGGGGAGAGAGAGCGCAAAAAAGAGAGGGGGAGAAAAAGCGCAAAAAAGAGAGGGGGAGAAAAGCGCAAAAGAGGGGGAAAGAGCGTAAAAGTGAGGGTGGGAGAGCGGGAGAAAACATAATTTATGTAAGAACTTACCTGATAAATTCATTTCTTTCATATTAGCAAGAGTCCATGAGCTAGTGACGTATGGGATATACATTCCTACCAGGAGGGGCAAAGTTTCCCAAACCTCAAAATGCCTACAAATACACCCCTCACCACACCCACAAATCAGTTTAACGAATAGCCAAGAAGTGGGGTGATAAGAAAAAAGTGCGAAAGCATATAAAATAAGGAATTGGAATAATTGTGCTTTATACAAAAAAATCATAACCACCACAAAAAAGGGTGGGCCTCATGGACTCTTGCTAATATGAAAGAAATGAATTTATCAGGTAAGTTCTTACATAAATTATGTTTTCTTTCATGTAATTAGCAAGAGTCCATGAGCTAGTGAGGTATGGGATAATGACTACCCAAGATGTGGATCTTTCCACGCAAGAGTCACTAGAGAGGGAGGGATAAAATAAAGACAGCCAATTCCTGCTGAAAATAATCCACACCCAAAATAAAGTTTAATGAAAAACAAACAGAAGATTCAAACTGAAACCGCTGCCTGAAGTACTTTTCTACCAAAAACTGCTTCAGAAGAAGAAAATACATCAAAATGGTAGAATTTAGTAAAAGTATGCAAAGAGGACCAAGTTGCTGCTTTGCAAATCTGATCAACCGAAGCTTCATTCCTAAACGCCCAGGAAGTAGAAACTGACCTAGTAGAATGAGCTGTAATCCTTTGAGGCGGAGTTTTACCCGACTCGACATAGGCATGATGAATTAAAGATTTCAAACAAGATGCTAAAGAAATGGCAGAAGCTTTCTGGCCTTTTCTAGAACCAGAAAAGATAACAAATAGACTAGAAGTCTTTCGGAAAGACTTAGTAGCTTCAACATAATATTTCAAAGCTCTAACAACATCCAAAGAATGCAACGATTTCTCCTTAGAATTCTTAGGATTAGGACATAATGAGGGAACCACAATTTCTCTACTAATGTTGTTGGAATTCACAACCTTAGGTAAAAATTCAAAAGAAGTTCGCAACACCGCCTTATCCTGATGAAAAATCAGAAAAGGAGACTCACAAGAAAGAGCAGATAATTCAGAGACTCTTCTGGCAGAAGAGATCGCCAAAAGGAACAAAACTTTCCAAGAAAGTAATTTAATGTCCAATGAATGCATGGGTTCAAAAGGAGGAGCTTGAAGAGCCCCCAGAACCAAATTCAAACTCCAAGGAGGAGAAATTGACTTAATGACAAGTTTTATACGAACCAAAGCTTGTACAAAACAATGAATATCAGGAAGATTAGCAATCTTTCTGTGAAAAAGAACAGAAAGAGCAGAGATTTGTCCTTTCAAAGAACTTGCGGACAAACCTTTATCTAAACCATCCTGAAGAAACTGTAAAATTCTCGGAATTCTAAAAGAATGCCAAGAAAATTGATGAGAAAGACACCAAGAAATATAAGTCTTCCAGACTCTATAATATATCTCTCTAGATACAGATTTACGAGCCTGTAACATAGTATTAATCACAGAGTCAGAGAAACCTCTTTGACCAAGAATCTAGCGTTCAATCTCCATACCTTTAAATTTAAGGATTTGAGATCCTGATGGAAAAAAGGACCTTGCGACAGAAGGTCTGGTCTTAACGGAAGAGTCCACGGATGGCAAGAGGCCATCCGGACAAGATCCGCATACCAAAACCTGTGAGGCCATGCCGGAGCTACCAGCAGAACAAACGAGCATTCCTTCAGAATCTTGGAGATTACTCTTGGAAGAAGAACTAAAGGCGGAAAGATATAGGCAGGATGATACTTCCAAGGAAGTGATAATGCATCCACTGCCTCCGCCTGAGGATCCCGGGATCTGGACAGATACCTGGGAAGTTTCTTGTTTAGATGAGACGCCATCAGATCTATTTCTGGAAGTTACCACATTTGAACAATCTGAAGAAATACCTCTGGGTGAAGAGACCATTCGCCCGGATGCAACGTTTGGCGACTGAGATAATCCGCTTCCCAATTGTCTATACCTGGGATATGAACCGCAGAGATTAGACAGGAGCTGGATTCCGCCCAAACCAGAATACGAGATACTTCTTTCATAGCCAGAGGACTGTGAGTCCCTCCTTGATGATTGATGTATGCCACAGTTGTGACATTGTCTGTCTGAAAACAAATGAACGATTCTCTCTTTAGAAGAGGCCAAGACTGAAGAGCTCTGAAAATTGCACGGAGTTCCAAAATATTGATCGGTAATCTCACCTCCTGAGATTCCCAAACTCCTTGTGCCGTCAGAGATCCCCACACAGCTCCCCAACCTGTAAGACTTGCATCTGTTGAAATTACAGTCCAGGTCGGAAGAACAAAAGAAGCCCCCTGAATTAAACTATGGTGATCTGTCCACCACGTTAGAGTGTGTCGTACAATCGGTTTTAAAGATATTAATTGAGATATCTTTGTGTAATCCCTGCACCATTGATTCAGCATACAGAGCTGAAGAGGTCGCATGTGAAAACGAGCAAAGGGGATCGCGTCCGATGCAGCAGTCATAAGACCTAGAATTTCCATGCATAAGGCTACCGAAGGGAATGATTGTGACTGAAGGTTTCGACAAGCTGAAATCAATTTTAGACGTCTCTTGTCCGTCAAAGACAGAGTCATGGACACTGAATCTATCTGGAAACCCAGAAAGGTTACCCTTGTCTGAGGAATCAATGAACTTTTTAGTGAATTGATCCTCCAACCATGATCTTGAAGAAACAACACAAGTCGATTCGTATGAGATTCTGCTAAATGTAAAGACTGGATTAGAAAAGAAAAATACAGCGCTAAAATCTAAAGGTTTATCTTAAGCCACTCTCCTACCACCTCCCCTAGATGGCTAAATTAAAAAACTTAACAAAAAAACGTAAATGAGAGGGCGCTAAAAGCTAAGAGAAACCAACACACTTAATCAGCATTAAGCATCCATAGTAAAGAAGACAGTACACCAAGTAATTTAAAAAGATTTACTATCAAAAATAAATTCCACAATATGCGGGACGTCTCCCTGCAGCAAATAAAAATAAAATAAATCAGAAGAAAAATACTATATGGAATACCACCCCAAAAGTTAGAAATGTAAAAAATGAAAAAATGAAAAAATATATCAAAAATCAAAAAACAAAAGACAAAATTTTTTTTAAAAAACAATATTGCTGGCTAAGAGAATGTCCAATCTAAGGTAACTTCAGATGTTCCTCTTTGTTGCTGGGGGATCCAGTGTGTATCAAGATTGGAAAACAAATGTTGCTGGTTAGAAAATGTCAATATAGTAGTTACTCCTTATGTTTGTATCAACTCCTCAAGTGTTAACACATATAGCAATTGTTTCCCATAATTTTATGTGTAGGCCAAAATACTGCTTCAATATATGCAGAATGTTATGTGTAGGCCAAAATACTGCTTCAATATATGCAGAATGTGCAGTAGGTGGGACTTTGTTTATGAGGAAATGTATAATTGAATCACTACAGATAAATAAATATTGACTCTATGAGCCTTGTTCGATAGTCACTGATTATTAGTATTTGTATACACTTCTCACCTTAACAGCCTGCTATATGACATTTTACTTGGCAAAAATTACTTATACTTTTTACCGGAACTTTTCCTCGCCAAGCGCGATGACACTCTTATGCGGCTGTATGCCAGATGATCGCTTGTGACAGGCAGCTTGGGGTAATACCGGAATCTTTTCCTCGCCAAGTTCGATGGCAATCTTGAACGGCTGTATATCAGATGACTACACTTGACAGGCAGCTGGGGTAATGCCGGAATCTTTCCTTCTCCGAAACCGTTACCTCTCCAGTCAGCGTCTTTACAGATCTTCGCCTCCGTTGGTTGTATGCAGCTGTAGCAAAAGGGTAATCAGCTGGGCTGATATTTTGAAGCAACCTCCGCTCTTAGCGTGTTTCACGCGCGGGTAATCTACTAGGTACCTAGTTGTAAGTTCTTGACAGGGTCAGCAACTCTCTTTCTCTACGCGTTTCACCCGTGTAGATGGGCTTTCTCAAGATGAAAATTTTCTAATTTCAGTACAGGTAGATTTACTCACACAAGATACACATGTAGCCCCTTAGGCAGATTTCTCTAGGAGACCTCTGAAGTAACTCCTCTCAAGCTGGCTGCATGCTTAGCAATCTGCACAAATGTAAAGACTGAGCAAGTACCAAGATATCGTCCAAATAAGGAAATACCACAATACCCTGTTCTCTGATTACAGACAGAAGGGCACGAGAACCTTTGTAAAAATTCTTGGAGCTGTAGCTAGGCCAAACGGCAGAGCCACAAACTGGTAATGCTTGTCCAGGAAAGAGAATCTCAGGAACTGATAATGATCTGGATGAATCGGAATATGCAGATATGCATCCTGTAAATCTATTGTGGACATATAATGCCCTTGCTGAACAAAAGGCAAGATAGTCCTTACAGTTACCATTTTGAACGTTGGTATCCTTACATAACGATTCAATATTTTTAGATCCAGAACTGGTCTGAAGGAATTCTCCTTCTTTGGTACAATGAAGAGATTCGAATAAAACCCCAGCCCCTGTTCAAGAACTGGAACTGGCATAATTACTCCAGCCAACTCTAGATCTGAAACACATTTCAGAAATGCTTGAGCTTTCACTGGATTTACTGGGACACGGGAAAGAAAAAAATCTCTTTGCAGGAGGTCTTATCTTGAAACCAATTCTGTACCCTTCTGAAACAATGTTCTGAATCCAAAGATTGCGAACAGAATTGATCCAAATTTCTTTGAAAAAACGTAACCTGCCCCCTACCAGCTGAGCTGGAATGAGGGCCGCACCTTCATGTGGACTTAGAAGCTGGCTTTGCTTTTCTAGAAGGCTTGGATTTATTCCAGACTGGAGATGGTTTCCAAACTGAAACTGCTCCTGAGGATGAAGGATCAGGCTTTTGTTCTTTGTTGAAACGAAAGGAACGAAAACTATTATTAGCCCTGTTTTTACCCTTAGATTATTAGCCCTGTTTTTACCCTTAGATTTTTTATCCTGTGGTAAAAAAGTTCCTTTCCCACCAGTAACAGTTGAGATAATAGAATCCAACTGAGAACCAAATAATTTGTTACCCTGGAAAGAAATGGAAAGTAGAGTCGATTTAGAAGACATATCAGCATTCCAAGTTTTAAGCCATAAAGCTCTTCTAGCTAAAATAGCTAGAGACATATACCTGACATCAACTCTGATAATATCAAAAATGGCATCACAGATAAAATTATTAGCATGTTGAAGAAGAAGAAGAATATTATGAGAATCATGATCTGTTACTTGTTGCGCTAAAGTTTCCAACCAAAAAGTTGAAGCTGCAGCAACATCAGCCAATGATATAGCAGGTCTAAGAAGATTACCTGAACACAGATAAGCTTTTCTTAGAAAGGATTCAATTTTTCTATCTAAAGGATCCTTAAACGAAGTACCATCTGACGTAGGAATAGTAGTACGTTTAGCAAGGGTAGAAATAGCCCCATCAACTTTAGGGATTTTGTCCCAAAATTCTAATCTGTCAGACGGCACAGGATATAATTGCTTAAAACGTTTAGAAGGAGTAAATGAATTACCCAAATTATTCCATTCTCTGGAAATTACTTCAGAAATAGCACCAGGAACAGGAAAAACTTCTGGAATAACCACAGGAGATTTAAAGACCTTATCTAAACGTTTAGATTTAGTATCAAGAGGACCAGAATCCTCAATTTCTAAAGCAATTAGTACTTCTTTAAGTAAAGAACGAATAAATTCAATTTTAAATAAATATGAAGATTTATCAGCATCAACCTCTGAGACAGAATCCTCTGAACCAGAAGAGTCATTAGAATCAGAATGATGATGTTCATTTAAAAATTCATCTGTATAAAGAGAAGTTTTAAAAGATTTTTTATGTTTACTAGAAGGAGGAATAACAGACATAGCCTTCTTGATGGATTCAGAAACAAAATCTCTTATGTTATCAGGAACACTCTGAACATTAGATGTTGATGGAACTGCAACAGGTAATGGTACATTACTAAAGGAAATATTATCTGCATTAACAAGTTTGTCATGACAATTAATACAAACAGCTGGAGGAACAGCTACCAAAAGTTTACAGCAGATACACTTAGCTTTGGTAGTTCCAGCACCAGACAGCGATTTTCCTGAAGTATCTTCTGACTCAGATGCAACGTGAGACATCTTGCAATATGTAAGAGAAAAAACAACATATAAAGCAAAATTGATCAAATTCCTTAAATGACAGTTTCAGGAATGGGAAAAAATGCCAAGGAACAAGGTTCTAACAACCAGAAGCAAAGAAAAATGAGACTTAAATAATGTGGAGACAAAAGCGACGCCCATATTTTTGTAGCGCCAAATAAGACGCCCACATTATTTGGCGCCTAAATGCTTTTGGCGCCAAAAATGACGCCACGTCCGGAACGCCGACATTTTTGGCGCAAAAGAACGTCAAAAATGACGCAACTTCCGGCGACACGTATGACGCCGGAAACAGAAAAGATTTTTTGCGCCAAAAAAGTCTGCGCCAAGAATGACGCAATAAAATTAAGCATTTTCAGCCCCCGCGAGCCTAACAGCCCACAGGGAAAAAAAGTCAAATTTTTAAGGTAAGAAAAATGATTGATTCAAATGCATTATCCCAAATATGAAACTGACTGTCTGAAAATAAGGAAATGTTGAACATCCTGAGTCAAGGCAAATAAATGTTTGAATACATATATTTAGAACTTTATTAAAAAAGTGCCCAACCATAGCTTAGAGTGTCACAGAAAATAAGACTTACCCCAGGACACTCATCTACATGTTTGTAGAATGCCAAACTAGTACTGAAACGAAAATTAGCAGAGGAATTGGTATATATATATATATATATATATATATATATATATATATATATATATATATATATATATGCAGCCAAAAGAAAATGCACTCTCAGGACTTTCATAAACAAGTTACTTTTATTTCTGTAACGTTTTCGGAGGTCTTGCCTCCTTCATCAGCATAAATAAAGTGAAAACAAACAAACTCTTAAATAGTGACATACTCACTCAAAATCATTTCAAACCACTACCTGTGCTGGCGCCAAAATTACCGGTGTTGGACCGCATAATGCGTTCCAAGTGTGCTAAGTGGCGGAAGTAGTGCGCCAACATCTATAGCCGTAAATATTCGGCTTACTCTATATAACTGCTATAATTGTAAAGCCATTGTGGCGTGTTTATCTAAACACATAAAGCAAATTCTTAGCGTACAAACGTTTATGCTAATATATTAAATAGTGATAGTAAATGTGACAGCCGCTTGTTGCCATGACAACATAAACAATGCTGGAGTGTAATCCTGAACAGGAACAGATAAACAGTAACTATGTTTCTAAATAAACCAAAATGTGTTAGAACAGGCCTGTTATTTGGCTACAATGTATATGTTTACAGATGATGTATTAATAAGAGAGGATACCCAAATCTATTTGTTAGGCACGCCAGCTGACATGATGTGCTATATATATATGTTGTTATGTTATCTTATGTTAAAGATATTGAATCAGTATATCCAATATGCATAGAGGAATCTCATATGGAGATATATATCTCCGATTTATAGCCTTCAGTTTCTACATAGCTATACTGCTAAAGATTATCGTCTATCTGCGATCTTCCCATTAGTATGAGCTGTTAACATACATACTGTTCCTATCCTATGTTAAAAAGCCTTTTGTGTAATCAAAACTTGAAACAAATATTGTTGAAATTTATACCGCTCGCCTAGTTCCTATTGAGTGATGAGGTTATATACTCTCAACATATTGAATCTCATAGTGAGAGCTACGTGGGTCATATATGTATATTCCACTCCTATCTTGTGGCTAACAATGCCCTCATATGCTCCCTATGTCAATACTCCAAGACATTCAAGCACAAACGTACAAAAAGTGAATATCCAGAACGCCTGGTGAGACTCCTATTAACTTATATTTTGCTTTGCTAAAATTGAAAAAACGTGAGATAGATTTATCTTTACACGGTAGCTATCTTTCAGATTACCATAGAAATGGGCAAATTCCAAGGGGGTTTAGGGTACACAATATTCCCACCATAGGCAGAGACAACCCTGAATTCAGAAAAAAGTGGTGCTACATTTTAAACAAATGTTCTTTTGATTTAATATTATTGGTTATTGAAGAAGTCACTTCTATCCTAACTAAGGTCAAAATTGAAATTCAGCAGTTTGAAACAACACATAACCCAGTTCTTGCTAATGATCAACAAGAAAATTGGTTATCCAAAATCAAAACTCAAATTGATAAATACAAAAATGATTTAATTACATTTAAAAATAGAAAACTGGATACTGTTAAGCTAGATTATTCTCAGGGCAAGGTATATAAATGGCTCACAGGCACTAGAGAGATACAGCCCAGGAGAAGACAGCGTGACAGGCGTGTACGCTTTGACACAGTGGATACTAGTGGAGCTGAGTCCACTGATAATGAGAGAGCTCTTAATGCAAGGCCATACACCCCACCGGGCACAAGTGACAATTTTGACCAATACAATGCACAGTCAACACCCAGACATTTTTTAGGGGTTACAACACGCTCACAGAGAGCAGACATACGAGACCCCACATCAGGCGGGCGGGCACCAAGACACAGACCGCCAAGAAGGGGGAGGCGAGGGATGCAATAATTAATTTGAGCTCTCATGTTCTGACAAATGGTGAAATACAACTGCTAAATAAGGGACTATCATTTGTTCCCAGCACAACAGTCAATGAGTATGAACAGAAAGTTGATATTCACAAATTTTGCAGAACTTTAAAGCTTAAAGAATTTTTCCAGAATACTATATCAGATAACACCAAAACTGCAATTGAACGTCAATGTCATATACCAAGCTCATTTGAGCCTACCAATTATAGTGCTAGCACCAAGACCTTTATTCGCATGGTCTCCCAAGACCTAGACAAGGATAGAGAGCACTCTATATGGAAACATAATCTCACACAAATGGAAAGAGAAGCCATTAAAACACTCCAGGATGACACCTCCCTCACCATTAGACCAGCGGATAAGGGAGGGGCCATAGTCCTTTTGAACTATGACTACTATAAAGGTGACATTGTACATCAACTCTCAGATACATCTACATACATGGCTCTGAAGGGTGATCCAACAGATACATACAAAAAACAATTGGATGATTTAATTCAGATGGGTTGCGAACAGGGTTTTATCTCTGAACACATCAAAAAATACTGCATCACATCACACCCAAGGATACCCATACTATACACAATACCTAAGGTGCACAAGGATGCAAAGACACCTCCGGGTCGTCCCATTGTGTCGGCAGTGGATTCCTTATGCCAACCGGTATCACAGTACATTGATCTACTGCTACAGCCGGTTGTCAGAGGAACACGATCTTTCTTGCTGGACACCAGCGAATTCATTAGACTGTTGGGGGCTGTTCACGTCCAGACTGATGACATTTTGGTCACTATGGACGTGAACAGCCTGTACACTATTATTCCCCACGGGGAGGGATTAGAAGCAATAAGGGCACACCTCACAAATAATCCCCTCTATGAGGGACCCCCCATTGAATACCTACTATCTCTCATTGAATTTTGTTTACACAAGAATTATTTTAGATTCGAAAACAAATTCTTTCTTCAGATAGCGGGTACGGCCATGGGGTCATCCATGGCCCCCTCCTATGCTAACATCTTCATGTCACATTTCGAGAACATATACCTATGGGGAAAATGTGATTCATCCATCATTTTCTACCGTAGGTATATTGACGATCTTTTTGATTTGGAGAGGGGGCATGGATGACCTCCATGAGTGGTTTGAAACAATCAACAATACACAGACCACTGTTAGATTCAAAATGCTAAGTAACGCAGAGTCTATTAACTTCCTTGACCTCAAAGTATACAAAACCACACAGGGATTAGGATGTACACTATATAGTAAACCCACGGATAGGAACTCCCTATTGAGGTCAGATAGCTGTCACCCCCCAGCATTACTAAAGGGTATATTGAAATCACAGCTTATCAGAACAGTTAGAAATAATTCGGATCCCATATTAGGAGCCACCCAGTTGTCTGAAATGGGTGCAAAATTTGAAGAGAGGGGATATAAGGTCCAACACATCAGCAAGATGATGAAGGAAGTGTCACAAATAACACAAGCACAACTATTGGCTCAAGAACCTAGACAAACCAGGGATGACAAAATCATACTGGCAACTACATTTTCTCCTAGTACCAGAAATGCTGGACTCTCTTTAAGGACACATTGGCCTATCGTTTCCACTGATCCAAAATTACAATTTAGCAAACATCTGACGCCTATGGTCGGCTATAGGAGGGGCACAAATCTGCGAGACCTATTAGTCAAAACTGACTCAAAGGCAAGTTACAATCCCAAGACACATACTAACATCAGAGGATCTTATAGATGCTTAGGATGCACTACCTGTAATGGACTTATAAGTACCAGAATATTCAACCATCCTCATACCAACAGGCAGTTCCATATACGACATTCGATTACCTGTACGACCACGCATGTTATCTATTTACTGGTATGCCCATGCTCTTGGCATTATGTCGGTAAAACGACAGGTACCCTGAGAGAAAGGATGGCCAATCATCGGCACGCCATAAGGTCGGCTCATAAATCCGGGGAATCGGAACAACCAGTAGCGAGACACTGTGCAGAGTACAGACACTCGGTGGCATCAATAAGATACACACTCATTGATCACGTACCCCCATTGGATAGAGGGGGGGACAGAGGTAAATTACTTCTGCAACGAGAGGCACAATGGATGTACCGACTGGGTACCATTTACCCAGGGGGGCTCAACACCACCCCTGATTTTAAGGCTTTAGTGTAATATAGCTATATAATGTGATACAAGCGCAGGGTACGGCACCTAGACTATAAAGACTCTGTGCGCCATGTGGTCGGCGTGCCTCGTCCTAGGGGTACCCCTAAACCATGTTGACACACAGCACCAGGGATAGGAATCTTTGGTATTTCTAACACCTGCGTGGAAGTCGGGTAGTGGTGCCTTGGAGTTACCAGTTTTTTTCACACATAGCAGTACACATAGCCAAAACTGGACACTTGATCCTTAAGCAACCCAGGAAGAAGAAATAACAATATGGAGAATATTTTTGCATACTAAGCATTCGATCCTAAAGGCAACGGTAACCCAGGGGTCCAGGGTGCAATAGAAGATACTGAAGAATGCACAGAAATAAACACAGAGCGGATCACAGCATACATAAATTCAGGAGTTAATGATCGAACACTCTCTATTCTGTATATATGAAAATCAAGAACTATTAGAGCTAAATCCATCCCGAATGGGATAATGTTTAAGTAGTGCTTAAATTTATGGAAAGACCGTTATATTAATTGTTTTTATTTTTAGGTTTATTTTTTAAGTTTAGTTTTATTCACTTTTTGTACGTTTGTGCATGAATGTCTTGGAGTATTGACATAGGGAGCATATGAGGGCATTGTTAGCCACAAGATAGGAGTGGAATATACATATATGACCCACGTAGCTCTCACTATGAGATTCAATATGTTGAGAGTATATAACCTCATCACTCAATAGGAACTAGGCGAGCGGTATAAATTTCAACAATATTTGTTTCAAGTTTTGATTACACAAAAGGCTTTTTAACATAGGATAGGAACAGTATGTATGTTAACAGCTCATACTAATGGGAAGATCGCAGATAGACGATAATCTTTAGCAGTATAGCTATGTAGAAACTGAAGGCTATAAATCGGAGATATATATCTCCATATGAGATTCCTCTATGCATATTGGATATACTGATTCAATATCTTTAACATAAGATAACATAACAACATATATATATAGCACATCATGTCAGCTGGCGTGCCTAACAAATAGATTTGGGTATCCTCTCTTATTAATACATCATCTGTAAACATATACATTGTAGCCAAATAACAGGCCTGTTCTAACACATTTTGGTTTATTTAGAAACATAGTTACTGTTTATCTGTTCCTGTTCAGGATTACACTCCAGCATTGTTTATGTTGTCATGGCAACAAGCGGCTGTCACATTTACTATCACTATTTAATATATTAGCATAAACGTTTGTACGCTAAGAATTTGCTTTATGTGTTTAGATAAACACGCCACAATGGCTTTACAATTATAGCAGTTATATAGAGTAAGCCGAATATTTACGGCTATAGATTTTTGACAACCGGAAGTAGTTTGGCGCACTACTTCCGCCACTTAGCACACTTGGAACGCATTATGCGGTCCAACACCGGTAATTTTGGCGCCAGCACAGGTAGTGGTTTGAAATGATTTTGAGTGAGTATGTCACTATTTAAGAGTTTGTTTGTTTTCACTTTATTTATGCTGATGAAGGAGGCAAGACCTCCGAAAACGTTACAGAAATAAAAGTAACTTGTTTATGAAAGTCCTGAGAGTGCATTTTCTTTTGGCTGCATATCTTTTACAAATTTGCACCCAGGCATTTTTCCTTTGTGGGCGAGTTCTGGTGTTTTGGATATATATATATATATATATATATATATATATATATATATATATATATATATATGAGTATATCGTCGATCTGAAAAGGGAGGTAAGAGATGAATCTCTACGACCGATAACAGAGAACCTATGAAATAGACCCCTAGAAGGAGATCATTGCATTCAAATAGGCAATACTCTCCTCACATCCCTCTGACATTCACTGCACGCTGAGAGGAAAACCGGGCTCCAACCTGTTGCGGAGCGCATATCAACGTAGAATCTAGCACAAACTTACTTCACCACCTCCATAGGAGGCAAAGTTTGTAAAACTGATTTGTGGGTGTGGTGAGGGGTGTATTTGTAGGCATTTTGAGGTTTGGGAAACTTTGCCCCTCCTGGTAGGAATGTATATCCCATACGTCACTAGCTCATGGACTCTTGCTAATTACATGAAAGAAAAAGAGAGGGGGGATCGAGCGAGAGCCCAACAGAGAGGGGGGATCGAGCGACAGCCCAACAGAGAGGGGGGATCGAGCGAGAGCCCAACAGAGAGGGGGGATCGAGCGAGAGCCCAACAGAGAGGGGGGATCGAGCGAGAGCCCAACAGAGAGGGGGGATCGAGCGAGAGCCCAACAGAGAGGGGGGATCGAGCGAGAGCCCAACAGAGAGGGGGGATCGAGCGAGAGCCCAACAGAGAGGGGGGATCGAGCGAGAGCCCAACAGAGAGGGGGGATCGAGCGAGAGCCCAACAGAGAGGGGGGATCGAGCGAGAGCCCAACAGAGAGGGGGGATCGAGCGAGAGCCCAACAGAGAGGGGGGATCGAGCGAGAGCCCAACAGAGAGGGGGGAGAGAGCGAGAGCCCAACAGAGAGGGGGGAGAGAGCGAGAGCCCAACAGAGAGGGGGGAGAGAGAGCGAGAGCCCAACAGAGAGGGGGGAGAGAGAGCGAGAGCCCAACAGAGAGGGGGGAGAGAGAGCGAGAGCCCAACAGAGAGGGGGGGAGAGAGCGAGAGCAACAGAGAGGGGGGGAGAGAGCGAGAGCAACAGAGAGGGGGGGAGAGAGCGAGAGCAACAGAGAGGGGGGGAGAGAGCGAGAGCAACAGAGAGGGGGGGGAGAGAGCGAGAGCAACAGAGAGGGGGGGGAGAGAGCGAGAGCAACAGAGAGGGGGGGAGAGAGCGAGAGCAACAGAGAGGGGGGGAGAGTGCGAGAGCAACAGAGAGGGGGGGGAGAGAGCGAGAGCAACAGAGAGGGGGGGGAGAGCGAGAGCAACAGAGAGGGGGGGGAGAGCGAGAGCAACAGAGAGGGGGGGAGAGCGAGAGCAACAGAGAGGGGAGAGCGAGAGCAACAGAGAGGGGGGAGAGAGAGCAACAGAAAGGGGGGAGAGAGAGAGCAACAGAAAGGGGGGAGAGAGAGAGCAACAGAGAGGGGGGAGAGAGCAACAGAGAGGGGGGAGAGAGCAACAGAGAGGGGGGAGAGAGCAATAGAGAGGGGGGAGAGAGCAACAGAGAGGGGGGAGAGAGCAACAGAGAGGGGGGAGAGAGCAACAGAGAGGGGGGAGAGAGCAACAGAGAGGGGGGAGAGAGCAACAGAGAGGGGGGAGAGAGCAACAGAGAGGGGGAGAGAGAGCAACAGAGAGGGGGAGAGAGAGAGCAACAGAGAGGGAGGAGAGAGAGAACAACAGAGAGGGGGGAGAGAGAGAGAACAACAGAGAGGGGGAGAGAGCAAAAGAGAGGTGGAGAGCAAAAGAGAGGTGGAGAGCAAAAGAGAGGTGGAGAGCAAAAGAGAGGTGGAGAGAGAGAGTGCAAAAGAGAGGGGAGAGAGCACAAAATAGAGGGAGAGAGAGAGAGAGCACAAGGGGTAGGACCTCTGTACTGCAAAAATGGCCTGTGTAAACGGGATTTAGGACTAGTATTCATTATATATATATATATATATATATATATATATATATATATATATATATATATATATATATAAAAAAACCTTTACTGTTTCTGCTGCATGATATTGAAAGGGGGTGCTGAGGGCATCATTCATCTAAGGTAAGAGTTTAATATGACTAAGGTGTAGACTGTCCCTTTAAACTGAGGCTTTTCTCAGATGACAAGACTCTTCTTTACTTTTCCCTTCTGTAACTGTAATTTGATTTTGGGATATGGATTTAAAACAAAATGTTTGCTACAAATGTCCCCATATATTGAAAGTTAACAAAATGTAACAGAGTATTCACATTAAAAAATAAAATTTTAGTGTCCCAAATTTACATAACTGTAGGCTTTCTTAAGTAGTACCATAAAGGATTACAGATTTTTTTTTAACTACTCTGCGACAACAGACTACAAAATGTAGAGGCAGACTTATGCTGCTTCTGTAAAAGGCTCACACTATATGACTACAGCCAATGGCTCTATAAATAAAAACAAACTTGACTCTGCAAACACACGCATAACTAAACCTACTCAAGTATTATTCCGGTAATCCAACGGGCTTCACTCTATTACCTGGAGGTGGGCCTGGAGGAAGTCCTGATGGTGGTGCAGGTGGTCTTAGAGGTGGAACTGGAGGGGGACCAAGTGGAGGGGGTCCTGTCATGATGGAGGGAGGCATCTGCATTGGGGGTGGGGGGACAGTAACAGGAGGTGGCATTGTAATTTGTGATGCTGTGCTTGATTCAGATTTGGACTCCGTTTTAGACTCTTCATCACGAGGAGTGTCCTCTGCATCTGAGTCATCTTCAGAAGACGATGTGGATGAATAATCCTCTCCATCATGGTCTTCATCCTCATCTGCAAACTCTTGACCTGTAATTGATAAGAGATCAATAATATAAAAGATGCTACCGAAGACCAATGAGAATCCCCTGGAACTTTTGTCTAAACATAAAATACAAAAATTAATATTTCCCTTGAAATACATTAGTTATGGATATTTAGTACTCTGACCTGTCTATTTTCTATTCTATTTAAAACAACTAATCTGAAGTAGAAGTGAGACAATGTAACTTGTGCAACAAAGGCGGTTTTAAAAGACTGGCACAATAAAGGGACATTGCAGCCAAAATTGAAATTTACATTGGTGCATTTCCATTTAGAACAGAGGCATTTGTACAATATGCATGTGTTAGCAAAAACGCTTCTAATTAAATTAGCATTTTAAACACAGAACTTGCTCAGAGAGCCTTAGGTGCTTGTACCATCTGGTAATGACTCAATATCTTGTTAATTGCGGACATGATGCAAACCCCAATGGCGCCATTAGCAGCTGCAGTATTTAAAATGCTGTTGCACTGAGAATATCTGGCTATGCTTCACGTACAGCGAAAAAAGGAAATTTATGCTTACCTGATAAATTTGTTTCTTTTTAGATATGATGAGTCCACGGATTTCATCCTTACTTGTGGGATTACGCCTCCTGGTCAACAGGAGGAGGCAAAGAGCACCACAGCAGAGCTGTATATATAGCTCCTCCCTTCCCTCCCACTCCAGTCATTCGACCAAAGTTAGGAAGAGAAAGGAAAAGCCAAGGTGCAGAGGTGTCTGAAGTTTAACAAAATTAAAGACCTGTAATAACAAACAGGGCGGCCGTGGACTCACTGTATCTAAAAAGAAAGAAATTTATCAGGTAAGCATAAATTTCCTTTTCTTTTTAAAGATACGATGAGTCCACAGATTTCATCCTTACTTGTGGGATACAATACCAAAGCTATAGGACATGGATGAAACGGGAGAGACAAGACAGGTAACCTAAACGGAAGGCACCACTGCTTGAAGAACCTTTCTCCCAAAAACAGCCTCAACCGAGGCAAAAGTATCAAATTTTTAAAACTTAGAAAAAGTGTGAAGAGAAGACCAAATCTGTTCAACAGAAGCATCATTTTTGAATGCCCATGAGGAAGCAACAGCCCTAGTGGAATGAGCTGTAATTCTTTCAGGAGGCTGCTGTCCAGCAGTCTCATATGCAAAACAGATGATACTCTTCAGCCAGAAAGAAAGAGGTAGCCGTAGCTTTCTGACCCCTACGTTTCCCAGAAAAAAACACAAACAAAGAAAGATGACTGACGAAAGTCCTTAGTAGCTTGTAAGTAGAACTTTAAAGCACGGACCACATCTAAGTTATGTAGCAGACGTTCCTTCTGAGAAGAAGGATTAGAACAAAACAAAGATGGAACAACAATTTCCTGATTAATGTTCTTATCTGAAACAACCTTAGGAAGAAACCCAGGTTTAGTACGTAAAACCACCTTATCCGCATGGAAAACAAGATAAGGAGAATTATATTGTAATGCTGAAAGCTCTGATACTCTACGAGCAGAAGAAATAGCAACCAAAAATAGAACTTTCCAAGATAATAACTTAATATCTAAGGAATGCATAGGTTCAAAACGGAACCCCTTGAAGAACATTAAGAACTAAATTCAAACTCCAAAGAGGAGCAATAGGTCTAAATACAGGCCCGATTCTAGTCAGAGCCTGACAAAAGGATTGAACATCCGGAACTTCTGCCAGACGCTTGTGTAACAAAATAGACAAAGCAGAAATCTGTCCCTTTAGGGAACTAGCGGATAACCCCTTCTCCAATCCTTCTTGGAGAAAGGACAAAATTCTGGGAATCCTTACCCTATTCCACGAGTAACCCTTGGATTCACACCAATAAAGATATTTACGCCATATCTTATGGTAAATCTTCCTAGTAACAGGCTTATGTGCCTGAATTAAAGTATCTATGACCGAAGCAGAAAAACTTTGCTTGAATAAAACGAAGCGTTCTATCTCCAAGCAGTCAACTGCAGAGAAACTAGATACGGGTGATGGAAAGGACCCTGAATGAGAAGGTCCTTCCTCAATGGAAGCCTCCAGGGCGGCAGAGATGACATGTCCACTAGATCGGCATACCAAATCCTGCGAGGCCACGCCGGAGCAATGAGGATCACCGATGCCCTCTCCTGTTTGATCCGAGCGATGACCCGGGGAAGAAGAGCAAACTGTGGAAACACATAAGCTAGGCTGAAGGACCAAGGAACTGCCAAGGTATCTATCAGCTCGGCCTGGGGATCCCTGGATCTGGACCCGTATCTCGGAAGTTTTGCATTCTGACGAGACGCCATAAGGTCCAATTCCGGCCGACCCATCTGAGAATATTTCCGGATGGAGTTCCCACTCCCCCGGTTGAAAGGTCTGCCTGCTCAGAAAATCTGCTTCCCAATTTTCCACTACTGGGATGTAGATTGACGACAGATGGCAAGAGTGAGCTTCTGCCCACCAAATTATCTTGGCTACTTCAGGCATCGCTAAGGAACTCCATGTTCCTCCCTGATGGTTGATGTAAGCCACTGTCGTTATGTTGTCTGACTGGAGCCTGATGAATTGGCTCGTGGCCAACTGAGGCCAGGCTCGAAGAGCATTGAAGATTGCTCTCAACTCTAGAATATTGATGGGAAGGAGAGACTCTGAGTCTACACCCACTGAGCCCTCAAGGAATTCCAGACTGCTAGATCTATATCTATTGCTCAGGGATCCTGATCATCTCTTAACCAAGCCTGGATAAAGAAAGATAGTCTGCCCCCTACTAGACCCGGTCCCGGATCGGGGGCCAACCCTTCATGCTGACTTGGGCGCAGCAGCGGGTTGGGTCTCCAGGTAGACTTGGTTTGCAAATAGTTCCCTTCCAGTTTAGAAGAAGAGGAAGGGGGGATTCCCTTGAAATTTCGAAAGGAACAAAAATTACTCTGTCAACCTCTCTGTTTGGATTTTTTATCCTGAGGGAGGAGATGACCCTTGCCTCCCATGATGTCAGAAAAAATTTCCTTGAAGTCAGGTCCAAACAAGGTCTTTTCCTTGTAAGGAATAGCCAAAAGCTTAGACTTGGATGACACATCCGCAGACCAAGATTTCAACCATAAGGCTCTGCGTGCTAAGATAGAAAACCCCAAACTCTTAGCCGCCAAGTTGGTAATCTGCAGAGAAGCATCCGTAATAAAAGAATCAGCCAATTTAAGAGCTTTAATTCTATCCTGTATCTCTTCCAAATAAGTCTCAGTCTTAAGAGATTCTTTCAGAGTATCAAACCAATAAGCAGCCGCACTCGTAACCGTGACAATGCAGGCTGCCGGTTGCAAAAGCAACCCTTGATGAAATTAAATCTTCTTAAGGAGACCCTCTAATTTCTTATCCATAAGGTCTTTGAAAGCACAACTATCCTCAATAGGAATAGTAGTTTGTTTAGCCAAGGTGGAAATAGTACCTTCCAACCTTAGGAACCGTCTGCAAAGAATCCCTGATAGCGTCAGCTATAGGATACATCTTCTTGAAAACGGGAGAAGGAGAGAATGGAATACCTGGTCTCTCCCATTCTTTAGCAATAATCTCTGAAGTTCTCTTAGGAACTGGAAAAACATCAGAATAAGAAGGGACTTCTAGATATCTGTCCAATTTACTCAATTTTTCTGGAGGAACTACAATTAAATTGCAGTCGTCCAGAGTCAACAAAACCTCTCTCAATAACAGGAGGAGGTGTTCCAGTTTGAACCTGAAAGAAACCACTTCTGAATCTGTCAGTGGTAAGACACTTTCTGAGTCAGAAAGTTTGCCTTCGGAAAGGACCTCCATATCCTCCAATTCAGAGCTCTGGGAGGGCACATCTGAGATCGCTATCAAAGCATCAGAAGCTGTATTGACCCCGTGGGTGTCCTTCCTTCTGCGTTTGCCTTGAAATAGGGGGGAAGGCAGATTACGCATTGAAAGTGTAGATGACGTAACTGCAGCTATGTCCTGCAGTGCAATTGCAGCAGAAGCTGCAGAGGTACTAGGCTGCGCCTGAGCGGGTGTTAAGGGCTGTGACGCTTGGGGAGAAAGTTGCTGCATACTCTGTATCTCATTGGTAGAACCCTGAGAAGCATCCACTTTTGTCAAGCTTTTATCAAAGAAAATTTGCTCTCTAAACTGTAATGCCCTCTCAGTGCATGAGGGACAAAAAGTAAGAGGAGGTTCCACATAGGCATTCAAACACATGGAACATGTAACGTTCTGAAGATCTTCCACGGCAACAAATTAAGCAAGTTAAATTTGGTCGTGGGTTGCAAAAAGAAATAACTTGAGCACATAAAACAAGAAAAAGTATCAGAACAGCCTAATATGACTGTTGTCAAAATTCATCTGAAAATAACGTGCAACTGTGCCTTTAAATTTCAATAACACAAATTAACAGCACTCACACTCTGTTAGTTCTAACACAGGACGTAACAGAATGGTTAACAAAATAAGTCCAATTTTTTTTTTAAGAGCAAGTCTGCCGTTAACCTAAAGTGCTTGCAAAAAAATGACAAGAAATTAGTACACCTCTGTCGCTTCAACAGCTCTGCTGAGGCGCCTACCTGCCCCCACGTTACTCCGACCACTGCCTGCCATGTTTTCCATTGCCTAAGACCGCTTCAACTTCTAACCATGCGGTCTTAGCAATGCCAGCAAAGTCACTGATCCGGATGCTCCGTAGCCAGAAAAACAACTGCGCGGCTTTTCCTTAAGCGCGCAAAGATAACCCCGCCCTTCGTGGGTGTTAAAGAACACACTAGTACTTCCTGTTAGAAAAACGCCGATAACTAATGCCCAGCATAAGTTAGTGCCTAATACGTTGAACACGCACTTATGTCACAACAATCCGGAACCTCAACACAAAACAATAACCCCTACACCGGAGTATTAATCTTGTAACTCCGTAACCAGGGTCCCCAGCGTCTAGCCCACAGTCGCCATGCGCTACAATAATAAAGTGTGTATAACATCCATTTTATATCCTGAGCGCTCCTTGTCCTGACCTTCCCCCACCACATTTTCCCTTGTATTAAATAGAGAAGCCCTGAGGTGCAATTAAAATAGGGGAGTCAGATGAAGAAAAGTTACAGCTGTCACTGAGTTAGTACTGTCCCAGAAAATAACGCTGCACATACCTTAATGCTGAGCGACAGCATGAACGGTCCCACAGGATCAAGAGGTCTTCTTTCCCTCCTGCAGTTCTGTGGAGACATACAGGGTCTTAGTTAATATCTGCTAAGACCATCATCTGAAGGGCAGCACACAGTATGGGAGGCGCAGTGAGAATTTAATCCCACCAGTTCCCAATGCTTTAAAGCCACCTGTAGCTCTACTCCAGAGGCTGACAAGGAATACGGCTACACCCTGTAATAAAATGGTACTCACTGGCACCATTTTAAAAATAAAAAACACTTGATATAAGAATCTAAACTAACACCTCACTTTACCACTTCCTATTACTAACACAGGCAAAGAGAATGACTGGAGTGGGAGAGAAGGGAGGAGCTATATATACTGTACAGCTCTGCTGTGGTGCTCTTTGCCTCCTCCTGACCAGGAGGCGTAATCCCACAAGGATGAAATCCGTGGACTCATCGTATAATTAAAAAGAAAACATAAGGGGGCGGAGCATACACTCAATGCAGCAAGTCACGTCTTAGTGAAGCTCTCTGAATCTGAATCTTTTTTCTATAAGTTACCTTTAGCAAACTTTTAATATTTGTTCCTCAGAACCATATATTTGTTGAAGTGAACGGATTTATTCTGGGAGTGGATGGTTTGACGGTGTTCCTGCCTATGTTCTTTGAGTCAGCTACGTGACAGATCTACTCTCAGGACTGGAAGCCATTTTGTGTAACTACACAGTACTTTGTGTATCAAAAGCAGATTCTGAGTGGGTTTTGGAGCGTAGGTCTGGGGCTGCCGCAATACTACCCCCCCCCAAACTCCGGGGTTACGATATCCTGCAATAGGATAAAAACTGTGGGGAGTCTCACCCTGTCCTACTGGGGCAGTAACGGATTACCACTCACTACTTAGCCAGTCACCTAACATGAATTCAGTAATGGCCGCAGTCGACCGGTGGGAAGGGGAGATACATTCTCTCCTCAAGAAACACTTTGAAGAATTGGAGCTAGAGCTATGCCAGATTTTGCAGCTGCCGGCCTCCACATGTTCGATGCAGAAAACAGAGTCCCTGAGCGGGGCCGAATCTGGAGGACCGCTAGCTGAACCTGTATTGGGCGCTTCTCTGAACCTAACTCCTACAACGGCCCTTCTGCAAGAGGTTGGTGTCCCTACTTACTTGCGTGCTCCTAAGCCTGTTCCTCTGCAGCGGAAGCCTGCTGAACACACACAGATCCCAGATGGGGAGCGCAACCTGCAAGCTGACAGACGGCACCCGGCTACCACCATATATGTGAAGATACCGTCAGCACCACCTCCGTGGGTCATAGAGAAGCCTTTGATCCTCATGGATGATATGGCACCGCAGCAACCTAAGGGCATCAATAATACTTTACTACTGACAAGTAGCCTTTTCCACGGCCCCAGTGAGGAAACAATTAGTCTGCTTTTGGATGAGCATTTCTCCCGACTTGAGAGGGTCTTGGCTGCAACATGGAGAACTGATAATGCCCTGATCCAACAGCCAGATTTGGCTGCAGCTGAATGCCTAACAGAGCCTCTGCAAATAACATGGGGGAGAGCTAGAGAAACCGGGACTCCGGAAGCTATGTGTTTCGCTAAGGAGGACAATCGGGCAATACTAGAAGATATAGCTATCAATGAGCCGGCAATTTGGGGGACCTCACAAAAAATAGAGCACACAGTGACATCGTTACCGGTAAATGAAAAGCGCATGAGAGCGCAGGATGCTGTGCTTTGTTTCAAGGCAAAGTCTCGATAGAGCAGAAAGCAGCAGAGGAGGGTGCTCTGATCTCCTCTACTAAAATGGCATCTACTCCTAGCGTGAGTAATGTAAAGGTCTACCTCTACACCCTTCAAGCCCACGATCTAGGCTGGGATAGTAAGTGCTTCAGTCCAGCATGCATGAGATGTTCCTTTTTTTTGATGCGCCCACTGTCTGTTCAGTTTTTGGGGCTGGTGGCAGGACGATCTGAAGGAAGTTCATATCGGACTTTTGACCCTGGGGGCCTATCTGAACAATGTCTTACATATGGCCCTTGGGCACAGTGATGTGCTCCTGGGGTAGCTTGGACATTAGATCTGTGTTAAACTGGGACTATTGATAGGTGCATAGGTGTTGTGGCTCTGAAGGGTTAATCTTTAAGTACAATTCAACAAACGCTTTAGCTTTTCTTTAAACACTGATAATTAAAAGCACACAATGTACTAGTTATACACTAATGCTTATATTCTAGGATGTACTGTATTCCCCATGTCTTATGCTTTTCTTCTTCTCTTGGACTGAAGCAGTCTGCAATGCTACTCATGCTTCTTTAGATACTGTATTCCCTGACATAACCTGACACTATCATAGCTACCTGACTAGCAATGGGGAGTGGGCCCTTAACCAGACCTCAGTATTGCCTATATATTAGTATGCTTGGGGTAAGCTTTACTGGGGATATAAGAGCATTTCCTATTCTGACAAACTGTTATTATCCCAATTTACATAAGCTGTAGATAGCCATACTGTTATGCAACTAAGTATGTGAGACCCTGGCTTCAGTTGAGAGTTAGGTGCTGTATAGTATTTAGCATTAATACCCATTCATATGCTTATTTAGATAAATAACTTCCTCTGTTTAAAACTGCCTCTAATGTAACCATCTTGCCTGCAGCTTGGATCTGTAACCTGACCTAACGCTACTTATCTTCTAATTTACACAAGTTGTAAGTAGACATGGTGATACATAACCTGATATTGATGGCCCAAGCTTATATTTCCACAGATGCCAATAAAGGTTGGAGTTGGCTAAGCTTTTAAGCTCCTACAGGGGCATTTCTGAGTAGTATATATGTCCGTTGTTAAGGGTAGGACCCCTAAGCCATGACTATACACATATGACGGACAAATGATTAATGAGGACTTTTTAGTCAGATGCAATCATTTAACCTTATAGATGTGATATATTATGTTTGGGAAAAGGGTTAGGAATTTTAGGCGAAAAGTGTTAAATATCAACATGAAAAGTGCTTATTAGTGACAACATACAGTTCTGAATCCTATATATGTTTTTTAGTCTCATGGGGGGTGGAGATGTGTAACCCTGTGGGATAAATGTATATAGGTGCAATACATTGTGACTTTAGTTTATGTTAAATGTTTATGCCGGGGGAAATCCTCACTAGTGATTTTAATATGCGGGATTGCTGTTAGGATTGGGGACGCTGTGTAAAAATACCTGCTCTTAATCCCTATAGAGGTATAATAATAGTTATACTAACATGTATTAAATACAATATCCACGGTTCAATAGAGAGCTTCCTGGTAGGGTTTGATCAGAGTGTATGCCTTCCCAGAAGACGATGATCTCCCCTTCTCTAACCTTTAGTTTCTTTCACTTTATAAGGTAGCTACTGCCACACATTTTACAATCATAGGTTTTGTCCCTTAAATTCCCATGTAATATATATGTGATTGCACATTCAAGTTATAACATCTATCCAAAAAAAAAAAAAAAAAAAAAAAAAAAAGTTTTATACCTACTGTCCTAGAGGATAGCTAATATTTTTCCTACTGATTTTTGCCCAAATATTTAAGAATGCTGTGTCTATAGGAATTACTCCGGCTATTCTGTAAGGATCATGGACATACTCTTATAATAGTAAACTCCTCTAGAGATATCTATCTAATTAGCCCATCCTAAGCAACTATTTATAGGTTTATTATTAGTTACAATTGCTGGTAACCCCCTCTTCTCATATATGTTTTCCTTTTATTCTGTCTCTTGTAGTTGCTGCTTAGTACTTATTGGATGGGATTTTGCCATCTTTATTTTATAAGTTAGAAGCTGTGTTTCATTGGCATATTAAAGGTCCAAAAGTGGGCTCTATTAATGTGGCCCTCCTGTTACTCCATATAATATATATGTTGAAGGTCCAAGAATAACTGTACCTATGCTATGGAGATAGAAAACTGAGGATTGGTCTGTGTTATGTTTTGTTACAGCATACAGGTGGTACCTAGGTTATATTATTGTGTATTTTCCATCTGGGTTTCATACTGTTATTACGAATTATGTAATTATGGAAATTGTAGCCTGATTCAATGCTTGTAAACTCTTGTTTTTTTCCTCAATAAAAATGTCTTTTAACCCCTTAATGACCGCAGCACTTTTCCATTTTCTGTCCGTTTGGGACCAAGGCTATTTTTACATTTTTGCAGTGTTTGTGTTTAGCTGTAATTTTCCTCTTACTCATTTACTGTACCCACACATATTATATACCGTTTTTCTCGCCATTAAATGGACTTTCTAAAGATACCATTATTTTCATCATATCTTATAATTTACTATAAAAAAAATTATAAAATATGAGGAAAAATTGAAAAAAAATACACTTTTTCTAACTTTGACCCCCAAAATCTGTTACATATCTACAACCACCAAAAAACACCTATGCTAAATAGTTTCTAAATTTTGTCCTGAGTTTAGAAATACCCAATGTTTACATGTTCTTTACTTTTTTTGCAAGTTATAGGGCCATAAATACAAGTAGCACTTTGCTATTTCCAAACCCCTTTTTTTCAAAATTAGCGCTAGTTACATTAGAACCCTGATATCTTTCAGGAATTTCTGAATATCCATTGACATGTATATATTTTTTTTTAGTAGACAACCCAAAGTATTGATCTAGGCCCATTTTGGTATATTTCATGCCACCATTTCACCGCCAAATGCGTTAAAACAAAAAAAATTGTTCACTTTTTCACAAATTTTTTCACAAACTTTAGGTTTCTCACTGAAATTATTTACAAACAGCTTGTGCAATTATGGCATAAATGGTTGTAAATTCTTCTCTGGGATCCCCTTTGTTCAGAAATAGCAGACTTATATGGCTTTGGTGTTGCTTTTTGGTAATTAGAATGCCACTAAATGCCACTGCGCACCACACGTGTATTATGCCCAGCAGTGAAGGGGTTAATTAGGGAGCATGTAGGGAGCTTTTTGGGGTAATTTTAGCTTTAGTGTAGTGTAGTAGACAACCCCAAGTATTGATCTAGGCCCATTTTGGTATATTTCATGCCACCATTTCACCGCCAAATGCGATCAAATTAAAAAAAACGTTACATTTTTCACAATTTTAGGTTTCTCACTGAAATCATTTACAAACAGCTTGTGCAGTTATGGCACAAATGGTTGTAAATGCTTCTCTGGGATCCCCTTTGTTCAGAAATAGCAGACATATATGGCTTTGGCGTTGCTTTTTGGTATTTAGAAGGCCGCTAAATGCCGCTGCGCATCACACGTGTATTATGGCTAGCAGTGAAGGGGTTAATTAGGTAGCTTGTAGGGAGCTTGCAGGGTTAATATCACATTTAGTGTAGAGCTCAGCCTCCCACCTGAAACATCAGACCCCCTGATCCCTCCCAAACAGCTCTCTTCCCTCCCCCACTCCACAATTGTCCCCGCCATCTTAAGTACTGGCAGAAAGTCTGCCAGTACTAAAATAAAAGCTATGTTTTTTTTTTTTTTTTTTTTTTAAAAGCATATTTACATATGCTGCTGTGTACTATCCCCCCCTTAGCCCCCAACCTCACTGATCCCCCCCAAACAGCTCTATAACCCTCCCACTCTAACTTAATCTGCGCCATTTTGGGTACTGGCAGCTGTCTGCCAGTACCCAGTTTAGCAGAAAAAATGTTTTTTTTTTAGTTTTTATTAAATTTTTCTGCAGTGTAGCTTCCCCCCACACAAAACCAACCCCCCACCCCTCCATGATCTCTTTTTGTGCTTTTGCACAAACAAGATTTGGCCATTTGTTACCTAAAAATTTTTCCATAGTGTAGCGGTTCCCACCCGCTCCTGCCCCGTGCACGCGCCCGCCCGCCACCCTCCGTGCACGCGCGCGCGCCCGTGCGCGCCCCCTAACGGCCCGCCCCCGATCCCGCCCCCCTTGACGACACAGGGAACACCGATGGCCGCCCACCCGCCTCCCAAGTCGGCTCCCACCCACCAACGATACCGGCCATCGATGTCCGGTGCAGAGAGGGCCACAGAGTGGCTCTCTCTGCATCGGATGGCCGTGTAAGGTTATTGCAGGATGCCTCCATATCGAGGCATCACTGCAATAACCGGAAAGCAGCTGGAAGCGAGCAAGATCGCTTCCAGCTGCTTTCCACACCGAGGACGTGCAGGGTACGTCCTCAGGCATTAACTGCCTTTTTTTTGAGGACGTACCCTGCACGTCCTCGGTCATTAAGGGGTTAAAAAAAAAAAAAAAAAAAAGAAAACATAATTTATGCTTACCTGATTATTTCCGGATATGGTCCACGGAATCATCAATTACTAGTGGGAATATCACTTCTGGCCAGCCAGCAGGAGGAGGCAAAGAGCACTACAGCAAAGCTGCTATATATGTCACTCCCTTACCCATAATACCCAGTCATTTGGCCGAAGGAAAAATGGAAAAGGATGATAACACAAAAGTGTAGCGGTGCCTGGAGTTTTAGAAAAAATAACTGTCTTAAATAAAGGGTGGGCTGTGGACTCACTATATCCGGAAAGAAATACATTTATCAGGTAAGCATAAATTATGTTTTCTTTCCTAAGATATGTTGAGTCCACGGAATCATCAATTACTAGTGGGAATCAATGCCCAAGCTAGAGGACACATAAGGGAGGGACAAGATAGGTAGACCTAAACAGAAGGCAGCACCGCTTGAAGAACCCTTCTCCCAAAAGAAGCCTCAGCTGAGGCAAAAGTATCAAATTTATAAAACTTTGAAACACTATGCAAAGTGGACCAAGTTGCAGCGTTGCAAATCTGTTCCACAGAAGCTTAATTTTTAAATGCCCAGGAAGAAGAAACAGCCCTCATGGAATGAGCAGTGATTCTGTCAGGAGGTTGCTGTCCAGCAGTCTCATAGGCCAAACAAATAATACTCCTTAGCTAAAGAGAAAGAAGTAGCCATAGCTTTCTGACCCTTGCGCTTCCCAGAAAAACAAACAAACAAAGCAGAAGACTGACGAAAGTCCTTAGTCGCCTGAAGATAGAACTTTGTTGCACAACCTAGATGTTGTGCGTGCATTAAACGCTCCTTAGAAGGAGGATTAATTCACAAAGAAGGAACAACAATCTCCTGATTAATTTTCTTGTTTGAAAGAACCTTAGGTAGGAGACCTAATTTAGTACGAAAAACCACCTTATCAGAATGAAAAAGATAAGGAGAATTAAACTGCAGAGCCGAGAGTTCCGAAACTATCCGAGCAGAAGAGCAACAAGAAACAAAACCTTCCAAGATAACTTGATATCCAAGGAATGCAGAGGTTCAAACGGAGCCCGCTGTAAAACTCTACGAACAAGGTTAAGACTTCAGGGAGGAGTAACGGGCTTAAACACAGGCCTCATTCTAACCAAGGCCTGACAAAAAAATTGCACATCTGCCAAACGCTTATGCAACAAAATAGACAACACAGAAATATGACCTTTCAGAGTACTAGCTGACAAACCCTACTCCAGACCCTCCTGGACAAAAGACAAAATCCTAGGAATCCTGACCCTACTCCAAGAGTAGCCTCTGGATTCACACCAATACAGATATTTACACCATATCTTATAATAAATCATGATTCAGGCTCGTAAGCCTGTGACAAAAGTCTCAATGACCAACTCTAAAAACCCACGCTTAGATAAAATTAAGCGTTCAATCTCCAAGCAGTCAGCTTCAGAGAAACGAGATTTGGATGAAGAAAAGGACCCTGAAGTAGAAGGTCCTTCCTCAGAGGGAGTCTCCACAGAGGTAGAGACATTTCAACTAGATCTGCATACCAGATCCAGCGAGGCCACGCCGGTGCTATGAGAATCACTGACACCCTCTCTTGCTTGATCCGAGCAATGACTCTTGCCAGGAGAGCGAACGGAGGAAATATGTATGCTAGACTGAAATTCCAAGAGCCCGCCAGAGCATCTATCAAGAAAGCCTGTGGATCCCTTGACCTCGAGCCGTACCTCAGAAGCTTGGCATTCTGCTGAGAAGCCATGAGATCCAGTTCTGACTGCCCCCAATTGAGGATTAAATTGGAAAATACTTCCGGATGGAGTTCCCACTCCCCCACATGAAAGGTCTTTCGGCTCAGAAAATCCGCCTCCCAATTGTCTACTTCTGGGATGTAGATTGCAGAAAGACAACAGTTGTGATACTCTGCCCACTGGATTATCCGGGCCACCTCGGTCATGGAAGGAACTCTGAGTTCCTGCATGGTGGTTGATTTACGCCACCGATGTTAAGTTGTCTGACTGGAACCTGATAAACCGTGCTAAGACTAAATGAGGCCAGGCCAGTAGAGCATTGAAAATCGCTCTCAGTTCTAGAATGTTTATAGGGAGAACTGACTCCTCCTGAGTCCAAAGACCCCGAGTCTTCAATGACCTCCAAATTGCTCCCCAACTTAGAAGGCTGGCATCCATGGTCACGTTCACCTAGGAAGGTCTGTGAAAGCAAGTTCTCTAGAAGAGGTGTTCCTGAGACAACCACCACAGAAGAAATTTCCTTGACGCCTGATCCAGAACTATTTGCGGAGATAGATCCGCATAATCTACGCTACATTGCCTTAACATGCATAACTGCCGAGGTCTGAGATGGAACCGAACACTGACGGCCGAGGAGAGGACTGAAGGACAAGACCAGAGTTGAAGATCTTTGTTTTTCTGGCCTCTGTCAGAAATATCTTCATTAGTAGAGAGTTTATTATGGTCCCTAAAAACACTACTCTTGTGGCTGGAATCAGAACTCTTTCCCAGATTTACCTTCCAACCGTGGGAGCGAAGAAAAAAGACAAGATCTCCATATGAGAGTTTGCTTGTTGAAAAGACGGTACCTGAACCAAAATGTCATCCAAATAAGGCGCAATGGCAATGCCCCGGGACCGGATCACTGCCAAAAGAGTCCCCAGAACCTTTGAGAAAATTCTGGGAGCTGTGACAAGGCCAAAAGGAAGAGCCACAATCTGGAAATGATTGTCTAAGAAAGCAAACCATAGAAACTTTTGATGATCTCGGTGAATGGGAACATTTAGGTACACATCCTTTAAGTCTATGGTTGTCAAAAACTGACCCCTTGAACCAAAGGAAGAATGGAACGTATAGTCTCCATTTTGAAGGACGGTACTCTGAGGAACTTGTTTAAACACTTTAGGTCTAAAATAGGTCTGAAAGTCCCCCCTTTCTTGGGAACCACAAACAGATTTGAATAAAATCCCAGACCTTTTTCCTGTGGAGGAACTGGAACTATAACTCCCAGGGCAAAAAGATCCTTGTTACAATTTAAGAACGCCTCTCTCTTTATCTGGTCTACAGATAATCTTGAGAGAAGAAACCTGCCTCTGGGAGGAAATGTCTTGAATTCTATCTTGTACCCCTGAGATACAATTTCCACGGCACACAGGTCTGGGACATCTCGTATCCAAGCCTGAGCAAATTGAGAAAGCCTGTCCACTACTAGATCCATTCCTGGATCGGGGGCCGACCCTTCATGCTGACTTGGAGTCAGCCGCAGGCTTCTTAGACTGTTTCCCCTTGTTCCAAGAATGACCAGACTCCCAGGAAGACTTGGATAGTTCCTGCTTGGAAGAGGAAGCGGAGGGTTTGCCTCTAAAGTTATGAAAGGAACGAAAATTACTTTGACGTCCTTTCTGCTTATTCTTTCTATCTTGAAGAAAATATCCCTTTCCACCTGTGATAGCTGAAATAATTTCAGCCAAACCAGGCCCAAACAAGGTCTTACCCTTGTAGGGAATAGCTAATAACTTAGACATAGAGGAAACATCCGCAGACCAGGATTTTAGCCAAAGGGCTCGGCGAGCTAAAACCGCAAAACCAGATATTTTTGCTCCCAGTTTAATGACCTGTTAGGTAGCATCCACAATAAAAGAATTGGCTAATTTAAGAGCCATAATCCTGTCCTGGATTTCCTCAAGAGGAGTATCTGTCTGAACAGAATCAGACAAGGCATCAAACCAGTAAGCTGAAGCACTGGTAACAGAAGCAATACACACCACATGCTGTCATTGAAGACCTTGGTGAACATACATTTTCTTTAATAATGCCTCCAATTTCTTATCCATTGGATCCTTGAAAGAACAAATATCCTCTATAGGAATAGTAGTCCTCTTAGCCAAAATGGAAATCGCTCCTTCCACCTTAGGAACCGTCTGCCACGATTCCTTAAGAGTCAGCTATAGGAAACATCTGAACAAATTGAATACCAGGTCTCTCCCATTCTCTGCAATAATCTCAGAAGCATGATCTGGAACCGGATATACCTCCACCGCAGAGAGAACATCAAAATACTTGTTCAGCTTACTAGACTTCTTAGGGTTAACAACGATAGTAGTATCAGAGTGATCTAATGTAACAAAAACCTCCTTAAGTAACAAGCGGAGGTGTTCCAGCTTAAATCTGAAGGACACAACTTCAGCATCAGCAGAAGGAATTATACTGCCCGAGTTCAAAATTTCAGCCTCAGATGCAACTGAGGAATCTTCATCCTCAGACTTCTGAGAGGAAATACTTTGAGTAGCCACCTCAGGATCAGAAACCTTACTGTTTCTTTAAATTTCCTTTTGCATTTTCCCTGCAGCATGGGATAGCGCCTCAGATACCGTAGAAGATACTTGGGCAGCAATATCTTGCAAAGTAACTCCAGACGAAGCATGAGAGGAAACGCAGGGCACTGCATGTGCAGATGAATAGGATTGGGACGCTTGAGGAGAAAGCTGCGGCACATCTGAAACAGGAGGCTCCTGAACAGCATACACCTTAGCTAATGATGGCTCAGGGTCAAAAAGTCTATTTCTATAAGCTAAAGTTCTTTCAATACATGAACAAAAAGGTACTGGAGGGTTCTACCTGAGCATCAAAACATAAGCCAAAGGTAACATCCTGCACAGCCTCCTGATCCATTTTTAATCTTTTAACAAAGGATATAATACAGAACCAAAAAAAAAAAAAAGTTCTTAAATGTTCCCAAATCAAGAATACATACCACAGGCAACACTCTACACCTCAGCAGAATTACTGAGGTGCCCTACCAATCCTGCAACCCGCAGCAAACTGAGGAAAAAAACTATTCCGTTTACAATCCGGATTTGCAGAGAAGCAAAAACAGCAAGAAGCCTTCTAAACAGCAGAGCTATCTGAAATATGCGCACCTCACTCTAAGAGGAAGTGAAGAAAAAGCGCCAAAAAAACATAATTTATGTAAGAACTTACCTGATAAATTCATTTCTTTCATATTAGCAAGTCCATGAGCTAGTGACGTATGGGATATACATTCCTACCAGGAGGGGCAAAGTTTCCCAAACCTCAAAATGCCTACAAATACACCCCTCACCACACCCACAAATCAGTTTAACGAATAGCCAAGAAGTGGGGTGATAAGCAAAAAGTGCGAAAGCATAAAAAATAAGGAATTGGAATAATTGTGCTTTATACAAAAAAATCATAACCACCACAAAAAGGGAGGGCCTCATGGACTCTTGCTAATATGAAAGAAATGAATTTATCAGGTAAGTTCTTACATAAATTATGTTTTCTTTCATGTAATTAGCAAGAGTCCATGAGCTAGTGAGGTATGGGATAATGACTACCCAAGATGTGGATCTTTCCACGCAAGAGTCACTAGAGAGGGAGGGATAAAATAAAGACAGCCAATTCCGCTGAAAAATAATCCACACCCAAAATAATTTAAATTTTATAATGAAAAAAACTGAAATTATAAGCAGAAGATTCAAACTGAAACAGCTGCCTGAAGTACTTTTCTACCAAAAACAGCTTCAGAAGAAGAAAACACATCAAAATGGTAGAATTTAGTAAAAGTATGCAAAGAAGACCAAGTTGCTGCTTTGCAAATCTGATCAACCGAAGCTTCATTCCTAAACGCCCAGGAAGTAGAAACTGACCTAGTAGAATGAGCTGTAATCCTTTGAGGCGGAGTTTTACCCGACTCGACATAAGCATGATGAATTAAAGATTTCAACCAAGATGCCAAAGAAATGGCAGAGGCCTTCTGACCTTTCCTAGAACCGGAAAAGATAACAAATAGACTAGAAGTCTTTCGGAAATTCTTAGTAGCTTCAACATAATATTTCAAAGCTCTAACTACATCCAAAGAATGCAATGATTTCTCCTTAGAATTCTTAGGATTAGGACATAATGAAGGAACCACAATTTCTCTACTAATGTTGTTGGAATTCACAACCTTAGGTAAAAATTTAAAAGAAGTTCGCAACACCGCCTTATCCTGGTGAAAAATCAGAAAAGGAGACTCACAAGAAAGAGCAGATAATTCAGAAACTCTTCTGGCAGAAGAGATGGCCAAAAGGAACAAAAAACTTTCCAAGAAAGTAATTTAATGTCCAATGAATGCATAGGTTCAAACGGAGGAGCTTGAAGAGCCCCCAGAACCAAATTCAAACTCCAAGGAGGAGAAATTGACTTAACAGGTTTTATACGAACCAAAGCTTGTACAAAACAATGAATATCAGGAAGATTAGCAATCTTTCTGTGAAAAAGAACAGAAAGAGCAGAGATTTGTCCTTTCAAGGATCTTGCAGACAAACCTTTATCCAAACCATCCTGAAGAAACTGTAAAATTCTCGGAATTCTAAAAGAATGCCAGGAAAAATGATGAGAAAGACACCAAGAAATATAAGTCTTCCAGACTCTATAATATATCTCTCTAGATACAGATTTACGAGCCTGTAACATAGTATTAATCACAGAGTCAGAGAAACCTCTTTGACTAAGAATCAAGCGTTCAATCTCCATACCTTTAAATTTAAGGATTTGAGATCCTGATGGAAAAAAGGACCTTGCGACAGAAGGTCTGGCCTTAACGGAAGAGTCCACGGTTGGCAAGAGGCCATCCGGACAAGATCCGCATACCAAAACCTGTGAGGCCATGCTGGAGCTACCAGCAGAACAAACGAGCATTCCTTCAGAATCTTGGAGATTACTCTTGGAAGAAGAACTAGAGGCGGAAAGATATAGGCAGGATTATACTTCCAAGGAAGTGATAATGCATCCACTGCCTCCGCCTGAGGATCCCGGGATCTGGACAGATACCTGGGAAGTTTCTTGTTTAGATGAGAGGCCATCAGATCTATTTCTGGAAGTCCCCACATTTGAACAATCTGAAGAAATACCTCTGGGTGAAGAGACCATTCGCCCGGATGTAACGTTTGGCGACTGAGATAATCCGCTTCCCAATTGTCTATACCTGGGATATGAACCGCAGAAACTAGACAGGAGCTGTATTCCGCCCATACCAGAATTCGAGATACTTCTTTCATAGCCAGAGGACTGTGAGTCCCTCCTTGATGATTGATGTATGCCACAGTTGTGACATTGTCTGTCTGAAAACAAATGAACGATTCTCTCTTTAGAAGAGGCCAAGACTGAAGAGCTCTGAAAATTGCACGGAGTTCCAAAATATTGATTGGTAATCTCACCTCCTGAGATTCCCAAACCCCTTGTGCTGTCAGAGACCCCCACACAGCTCCCCAACCTGTAAGACTTGCATCTGTTGAAATTAAGGCTGTGACACACGGCAAGCGGAGCGGTGCGCAGCGTGTAGATGCAGCTGTGCGCGCTCAGTGTGTCCTGCCTTTTCATCTCTGAGCACTCTGCTGCATCAGGTCGCGTAGCTGAGTGCTCAGAGATGAAATAATTGAACTTTAGAAGCAATGCGACGCGGTGCAAAGCAGCTGCATCGCCTCGCATCGCTTGCAGTGTGTCACGGCCTTTACAGTCCAGGTCGGAAGAACAAAAGAAGCCCCCTGAACTAAACTATGGTGATCTGTCCACCACGTCAGAGAGTGTCGTACAATCGGTTTTAAAGATATTAATTGAGATATCTTTGTGTAATCCCTGCACCACTGGTTCAGCATACAGAGCTGAAGAGGTCGCATGTGAAAACGAGCAAAGGGGATCGCGTCTGATGCAGCAGTCATAAGACCTAGAATTTCCATGCATAAGGCTACCGAAGGGAATGATTGTGACTGAAGGTTTCGACAAGCTCATATCAATTTTAGACGTCTCTTGTCTGTCAAAGATAGAGTCATGGACACTGAATCTATCTGGAAACCCAAAAAGGTTACCCTTGTCTGAGGAATCAATGGACTTTTTGGTAAATTGATCCTCCAACCATGATCTTGAAGAAACAACACAAGTCGATTCGTATGAGATTCTGCTAAATGTGAAGACTGAGCAAGAACCAAGATATCGTCCAAATAAGGAAATACCACAATACCCTGTTCTCTGATTACAGACAGAAGGGCACCGAGAACCTTTGTAAAAATTCTTGGAGCTGTTGCTAGGCCAAACGGCAGAGCCACAAACTGGTAATGCTTGTCTAGGAAAGAGAATCTCAGAAAGTGATAGTGATCTGGATGAATCGGAATATGCAGATATGCATCCTGTAAATCTATTGTAGACATATAATGCCCTTGCTGAACAAAAGGCAGGATAGTCCTTACAGTTACCATTTTGAATGTTGGTATCCTTACATAACGATTCAATATTTTTAGATCCAGAACTGGTCTGAAGGAATTCTCCTTCTTTGGTACAATGAAGAGATTTGAATAAAACCCCAGCCCCTGTTCCAGAACTGGAACTGGCATAATTACTCCAGCCAACTCTAGATCTGAAACACATTTCAGAAATGCTTGAGCCTTCGCTGGATTTACTGGGACACGGGAAAGAAAAAAATCTCTTTGCAGGAGGCCTTATCTTGAAGCCAATTCTGTACCCTTCTGAAACAATGTTCTGAATCCAAAGATTGTGAACGGAATTGATCCAAATATCTTTGAAAAAACGTAATCTGCCCCCTACCAGCTGAGCTGGAATGAGGGCCGCACCTTCATGTGGACTTAGGAGCTGGCTTTGATTTTCTAAAAGGCTTGGATTTATTCCAGACTGGAGATGGTTTCCAAACTGATACCGCTCCTGAGGATGAAGGATCAGGCTTTTGTTCCTTGTTGTGACGAAAGGAACGAAAACGATTATTAGACCTAAATTTACCTTTAGATTTTTTATCCTGTGGTAAAAAAGTTCCTTTCCCTCCAGTAACAGTTAAGATAATAGAATCCAACTGAGAACCAAATAATTTATTACCCTGGAAAGAAAGGGAAAGCAGAGTAGACTTAGAAGACATATCAGCATTCCAAGTTTTAAGCCATAAAGCTCTTCTAGCTAAAATAGCTAGAGACATATACCTGACATCAACTCTAATGATATCAAAGATGGCATCACAAATAAAATTATTAGCATTCAAAGCAAATAGAGCCAAAAATAAGAATTTGTGGCTCAGAGAAAAGAATGCATTTGTTTAGCACTTCCAATCCCCTGTATGTGATATGATACCATGAATTGGACGGAAGTAAGAGTGGGGTGGCGTATCACTAAAATTAAAATCTAACTTTTATTTCAACACTTAAAAACACCAACTGTTGCATACAATTTAAAAACACAAATTGGCATAGAACTTCTTGGGATTGAGATTGGACTAAACAAGTAATTATACACTTGTGAGGGAGTCCACAATTGAGACAGTATTAGTGTATTGATGCTCAGATACCTAGTTGTAATTATCTCTAGATATTGGATATATATATATATATCTCTCCTTATCAATCGAGCAAATGTTTTACTGTATCTGGCTATATATACATGTATTAATAGCACCTATATTCGTCTCTTGTAGAGGATTCTATGCCATCTAATTACCTTGTTTAGTATAAATACCAAGATAAAAGAATATTTGATAGTAGGTTTTATTAACACGAGAGTAGAATTTTTATATATTGTTACTCTGTAAATTTATGATAGATTGGGGTATATTATACAGATGTATTGCTCATTCTTATCTATATCTTGAGATTATGATATTAAAGAATGATAATGACTGAAATCAATTGCAAAAGTAATAAGCAATATTTAATGTAGAATAATAATAGTGGCTAAACACATATTACTATCTTACTCAGAAATGCAGAGCAGTATAAGTCTTAATTATAAGAGAGCTATTATTTAGTGTCTCTTGTCATTGATTACAATAATTCAAAGCCACTATTGAAAATTGTATACACTATATGTTTGTGTAGGTATTTTATACTCTAAGTGCTGTAGAAAGTAATGAGAGGGATGACTTATTTCTAAAGTCTTAATTACAAGACAGCTATTGTTTAGTGTTTCTTGTCATTGATCCCAGTATTCTAAAGCAATTGTCGAAAAATGTATACACTTTATGCTTGTATAGGTATTTTGTACTCTGAGTACTGTGGAGAGTACTAAGAGGGATGACTTATTTCTGAAGCACTGCTGGTATTGCGAGTAATTTTATTACAATTATTAGGAGTAATTTGAAATTATATTAGTTGATACATAAAAGAGTAATCTCAATATACCAAGGTAATATGTTTAGCTCAATTCATGTTCTGCTGCTTTTTCTGCATATCTTATGATTAAGTATAGATATTTATTATGTGTTTTTTGGATCGCAGTCTGCAATAATATTGAATATTAGTTTCGCTTCTTTTAAGTAAAGGTTGATATTGAGGTGACTGTTGGTTTTCACCTGAGTAAATATCTTAACTTAGAGTTCCTTTCAATTTCAGTAACTATGTTTTTAAATGAATATATATAAAAATGGTAGTTCTTATTTTTTACAATGATCTTGACAATCTATACTGTTTGTTGAGTTGGTGTTATTTGTATATATATCCAATAGTTTAAGCAATATGTTTTTTTATCTTTGGATAAAGTGTTAGTTTGATATGCAATCTAAAAGCTGTTACGATTGGCTTTTATTCTTAGATATTACTGCTGACTTTGTTTTAGCGTAAAAGTCTTATGTATCAGAATCTTAACAACTTTACTAAAATGGTCTCCTTCTTGTTAAGGTTCACTTAAATTCTCAGGAACTATAGGTAAATACATTAACAAAAGAGACCATATATGTCTGGGTCTCAGTATATTAAATATAATGTATAGCGCCTGAGATAAATTGAAATTAGCTTGTGTTCTTAGTCAGTAATACTAAAGGACTGATATATTGTAGCGCAACAAACATATAAATCTTGATCTTACTCGCTTATATCAAATGTACTGAAATATAAATTAATCCAACGATAGTGATACTTAGGTTATAAACACTGTTTTGTTTGGTTCTAAAAACCCCAACCATAAATTTACAATATACTGCTGTATTGGCTGCTGAAACAGCATTGACTTCTTACTCCCCGAATTCTTAGTTAATTCCCAATCTCAATTCTTTCATTTATTTTAAATTAATATTCGTATTGAGTAATCTGAGTTCTATGTTATTTTGCAACTTAAAAACACATATTAGGTTGAAATAGACATGTCAACCTTGCCCTAACATGTTTCGCCGTTTACAATACCGGCTTTTTTTTTTTTTTAAAAAGCCGGTATTGTAAACGGCGAAACATGTTAGGGCAAGGTTGACATGTCTATTTCAACCTAATATGTGTTTTTAAGTTGCAAAATAACATAGAACTCAGATTACTCAATACGAATATTAATTTAAAATAAATGAAAGAATTGAGATTGGGAATTAACTAAGAATTCGGGGAGTAAGAAGTCAATGCTGTTTCAGCAGCCAATACAGCAGTATATTGTAAATTTATGGTTGGGGTTTTTAGAACCAAACAAAACAGTGTTTATAACCTAAGTATCACTATCGTTGGATTAATTTATATTTCAGTACATTTGATATAAGCGAGTAAGATCAAGATTTATATGTTTGTTGCGCTACAATATATCAGTCCTTTAGTATTACTGACTAAGAACACAAGCTAATTTCAATTTATCTCAGGCGCTATACATTATATTTAATATACTGAGACCCAGACATATATGGTCTCTTTTGTTAATGTATTTACCTATAGTTCCTGAGAATTTAAGTGAACCTTAACAAGAAGGAGACCATTTTAGTAAAGTTGTTAAGATTCTGATACATAAGACTTTTACGCTAAAACAAAGTCAGCAGTAATATCTAAGAATAAAAGCCAATCGTAACAGCTTTTAGATTGCATATCAAACTAACACTTTATCCAAAGATAAAAAAACATATTGCTTAAACTATTGGATATATATACAAATAACACCAACTCAACAAACAGTATAGATTGTCAAGATCATTGTAAAAAATAAGAACTACCATTTTTATATATATTCATTTAAAAACATAGTTACTGAAATTGAAAGGAACTCTAAGTTAAGATATTTACTCAGGTGAAAACCAACAGTAACCTCAATATCAACCTTTACTTAAAAGAAGCGAAACTAATATTCAATATTATTGCAGACTGCGATCCAAAAAACACATAATAAATATCTATACTTAATCATAAGACATGCAGAAAAAGCAGCAGAACATGAATTGAGCTAAACATATTACCTTGGTATATTGAGATTACTCTTTTATGTATCAACTAATATAATTTCAAATTACTCCTAATAATTGTAATAAAATTACTCGCAATACCAGCAGTGCTTCAGAAATAAGTCATCCCTCTTAGTACTCTCCACAGTACTCAGAGTACAAAATACCTATACAAGCATAAAGTGTATACATTTTTCGACAATTGCTTTAGAATACTGGGATCAATGACAAGAAACACTAAACAATAGCTGTCTTGTAATTAAGACTTTAGAAATAAGTCATCCCTCTCATTACTTTCTACAGCACTTAGAGTATAAAATACCTACACAAACATATAGTGTATACAATTTTCAATAGTGGCTTTGAATTATTGTAATCAATGACAAGAGACACTAAATAATAGCTCTCTTATAATTAAGACTTATACTGCTCTGCATTTCTGAGTAAGATAGTAATATGTGTTTAGCCACTATTATTATTCTACATTAAATATTGCTTATTACTTTTGCAATTGATTTCAGTCATTATCATTCTTTAATATCATAATCTCAAGATATAGATAAGAATGAGCAATACATCTGTATAATATACCCCAATCTATCATAAATTTACAGAGTAACAATATATAAAAATTCTACTCTCGTGTTAATAAAACCTACTATCAAATATTCTTTTATCTTGGTATTTATACTAAACAAGGTAATTAGATGGCATAGAATCCTCTACAAGAGACGAATATAGGTGCTATTAATACATGTATATATAGCCAGATACAGTAAAACATTTGCTCGATTGATAAGGAGAGATATATATATATCCAATATCTAGAGATAATTACAACTAGGTATCTGAGCATCAATACACTAATACTGTCTCAATTGTGGACTCCCTCACAAGTGTATAATTACTTGTTTAGTCCAATCTCAATCCCAAGAAGTTCTATGCCAATTTGTGTTTTTAAATTGTATGCAACAGTTGGTGTTTTTAAGTGTTGAAATAAAAGTTAGATTTTAATTTTAGTGATACGCCACCCCACTCTTACTTCCGTCCAATTCATGGTATCATATCACATACAGGGGATTGGAAGTGCTAAACAAATGCATTCTTTTCTCTGAGCCACAAATTCTTATTTTTGGCTCTATTTGCTTTGAATCGTTGATTCTTGCATAAGCACTCCAGCCGATATCCACTCATAAATTGATAGTGGGTACCCATTGGCATTCCCCATTTATTTGTGTAGTGCGGTTGCAACTCTTTGTTTTCTTTAAAAATTATTAGCATGTTGAAGAAGAATAATAATGCTATGAGAATTATGATCTGTTACTTGTTGCGCTAAAGCTTCCAACCAAAAAGTTGAAGCTGCAGCAACAGCCGCCAAAGATATAGCAGGTCTAAGAAGATTACCTGAACACAAGTAAGCTTTTCTTAGAAAGGATTCAATTTTCCTATCTAAAGGATCCTTAAAGGAAGTACCATCTGCCGTAGGAATAGTAGTACGCTTAGCAAGAGTAGAGACAGCCCCATCAACCTTAGGGATTTTGTCCCAAAACTCTAATCTGTGAGATGGCACAGGATATAATTGCTTAAAACGTTTAGAAGGAGTAAATGAATTACCCAAATTATTCCATTCCCTGGAAATTACTTCAGAAATAGCACCAGGAACAGGAAAAACTTCTGGAATAACTACAGGAGATTTAAAAACCTTATCTAAACGTTTAGATTTAGTATCAAGAGGACCAGAATCCTCAATTTCTAATGCAATTAGGACTTCTTTAAGTAAAGAACGAATAAATTCCATTTTAAATAAATATGAAGATTTATCAGCATCAACCTCTGAGACAGAATCCTCTGAACCAGAAGAACCATTATCAGAATCAGAATGATGATGTTCATTTAAAAATTCATCTGAACAATGAGAAGTTTTAAAAGACTTTTTACGTTTACTAGAAGGAGGAATAACAGACATAGCCTTCTTAATGGATTTAGAAACAAAATCTCTTATGTTATCAGGAACACCCTGAGTATTAGATGTTGATGGAACAGCAACTGGTAATGGAACTTTACTAAAGGAAATATTATCTGCATTAACAAGTTTGTCATGACATTCAATACAAACAACAGCTGGAGGAACAGCTACCAAAAGTTTACAGCAGATACACTTAGCTTTGGTAGCTCCAGCACCAGGCAGCGATTTTCCAGAAGTATCAGTTGCAACGTGGGACATCTTGCAATATGTAATAGAAAAAACAACATATAAAGCAAAATTGATCAAATTCCTTAAATGACAGTTTCAGGAATGGGAAAAAATGCCAGTGAACAAGCTTCTAGCAACCAGAAGCAATAAATAATGAGACTTAAATAATGTGGAGACAAAAGTGACGCCCATATTTTTTTAGCACCAAATAAGACGCCCACATTATTTGGCGCCTAAATGCTTTTGGCGCCAAAAATGACGCCACATCCGGAACGCCAACACTTTTGGAGCAAAAGAACGTAAAAAATGACGCAACTTCCGGCGACACGTATGACGCCGGAAACAGAAAAAAATTTTGCGCCAAAAAAGTCTGCGCCAAGAATTACGCAATAAAATGAAGCATTTTCAGCCCCCGCGAGCCTAACAGCCCACAGGGAAAAGTCAAATTTTAAGGTAAGAAAAAAATTGATTTATTCAAATGCATTATCCCAAATATGAAACTGACTGTCTGAAATAAGGAATGTTGAACATCCTGAGTCAAGGCAAATGTTTGAATACATATATTTAGAACTTTATAAAAAAGTGCCCAACCATAGCTTAGAGTGTCACAGAAAATAAGACTTACTTACCCCAGGACACTCATCTACATGTTGTAGAAAGCCAAACCAGTACTGAAACGAAAATCAGCAGAGGTAATGGTATATATATATATATAAAAGAGTATATCGTCGATCTGAAAAGGGAGGTAAGAGATGAATCTCTACGACCGATAACAGAGAACCTATGAAATAGACCCCGTAGAAGGAGATCATTGAATTCAAATAGGCAATACTCTCCTCACATCCCTCTGACATTCACTGCACGCTGAGAGGAAAACCGGGCTCCAACCTGCTGCGGAGCGCATATCAACGTAGAATCTAGCACAAACTTACTTCACCACCTCCATAGGAGGCAAAGTTTGTAAAAACTGATTTGTGGGTGTGGTGAGGGGTGTATTTATAGGCATTTTGAGGTTTGGGAAACTTTGCCCCTCCTGGTAGGAATGTATATCCCATACGTCACTAGCTCATGGACTCTTGCTAATTACATGAAAGAAATCAGAACCTCCCGAAGAGGGGCAGTCCTACAGCTGACAAAAAAGTCAATTGTTTTTAAAACAAAACAACTTTCTTGAAAAACAGGCTTAAAAACAAACAATAAAATCCCCCCAAAAGTATATAATCAGTTACTAAAAATGGATCCTCACTGAGCCATCAATAAAAAAACTGCCCTAAAAACCTGCACCCTGACAGGACTAATAAAAAAACGTCCCCCTGCAGCATTTCAGCTGAATAAGTGCCAAATTTTCCCCTGCTACATAGAAAAATAAAACTGGCACTTACCTTAATATTTATCTGTCCGGCAGTAGGACAGCTCACCTGGTTTGAGAGGATGCCATCCCTCACATGGACCTGTGGAAATACAGAAAGACTGAGTAAACTTACTCAGGCTATCTTAATAGGGCAGAAAAATGTTTTTGGAAAACGCAGTGAGGATTGTAACTCACAAGTTCCCAATTGCTTAAAAGCCACCACTGCCCTACTGAAGAGACTGACATGGGCTAAGGCTAGACCCTTTAGAAAGATCAGAGCAAACCTACTCTGATCTACAATCAAGATTTTTTTTATTTTAAAGCAGACACCAAAACTTCACCTCCTCCTTGCACTGCAGGCAAAGAGAATGACTGGGGATTATGGGTAAGGGAAGTGACATATATAGCAGCTTTGCTGTAGTGCTCTTTGCCTCCTCCTGCTGGCCAGGAGTGATATTCCCACTAGTAATTGATGATTCCGTGGACTCACCATATCTTAGGAAAGAACACTAAAATAGTAATAACTTTTACTAGAAGCATTTTTGCCAATACATGTATATTGCAAACACGTTTCTATTTAAAGATGTCATTCATCTATGTGCATTTAATGCTTCCTTCTGACAAATGCAAATATATACTACACACACACATATACACAGACATTTAGTAATGGGGAGAGTAATAATCCTATATTTTAAACTTAATTGTTTAGTTTAACTTTTTTTAAAGGTAATGGTGCAGACCCTTTAAAAGACATTAAAACGTAATTAGCAGAGAGATTTGTGAAGGTAATTAGACCCACTTCTCTATAGAAAGCAAATACAGCACTCTTTTATATTAACAATTATATATTTATTAGTTTAATAAATCATCCAGTAGTATTGCCAGACTGTGTGACAAAGTTTAGTTTCTTTCACCACTTGCTCGGACATAAGCAAATTAGGCCATCCATGCGATTGCATGAATGATCACGTGATTTAAACTTTTACTTATTTGTTTAAAATCTGAACTTTGTTCCGATGTAAACAAATAAGTCCCAGCGGGAAAAGGTTAACCAAGACTTACCCTTCCCCGACAAATACACCCCAATAAACATTTATTTTGTAAAGCTACTTTACCTCCTTTAATCCCTCCACTCCACTTTTTTTTATAAGTATTCATGTAATTAGGCATCTCTCTTGCATGAATTATTGAGACAGAGCACATTTATTATGTAAAAGCCAAAGAGGAAATCTTGAATCCATAGATAGTTAAAATCCAAAGCTTTATTATACATGAATAAAATCCATCATCATCAGCACAGAATACAAAAGGAACAGGCTGGTCTTACTAGTTTCAGCTAGTGCCGTAATCATAGACCTGCTGGATACTAATTAGTGTTGGTTTAAAAATGCAACCCTTCATAGTAATTGGTCAACATACAAAGAGAAAAACACTCCCACATTAACCGCTTAGCTACATCTCCATTTTATAGTTTAATTTATAACTAAATACCCTTGAAGAAAACAAACCTAAAAAGAAGAAAATATTTACACAAATCTTATGAATACTGAATATACATATCACTTGTTGGCACATACATACGTTATAATACAATGAACTTGCCATCTATTGAACTAACGACCCTGTATAACAATGTATTCAATGCACAAAATAGTGGAATGTGACATGAGCCATGAAATATACGCATGCAGATAAAGCTATTTCAGAAAACAGATTTACAAACTTGCATACAAATATATGAAGATCATCCCAAACAGAGAGATTATAGGGTAAAAAGTAAAAAATGCGTAAGCGGTACAAGTAAAAGGAGAGAGCGAAAAGGAGAGAAAAAAGCATAGGAATATATATAGGAATACATACTAGGCACATCATATGAATATGGTAGTATATCAATACTGTTTCATTTTAAACAAAAATGTTTCATTGCATGATCTTAAGCAAATTTCAAATATTGGATATTATCAGAAAATGATCAACATGAATCCAGTTTCAGCAGCTTCAAACAAAAATGAGGTAGAAACCTAGTCACACACTGCAATAAGATTGCAACAATAAAGATAGTAATACAGTATCACGACATGATTACTTTATCTCCAATGATTAATGATGTCATACTCTAAATTACAAACCCAGGTTCCCGATGGCTTCAATTCGGGAGAGCATCCTTATTACGCCCTCTAGGTGGTTGTCTGATGGCTTCAATTGCTCTCCACTTAAATGTTCTAACGTCCTTGCCGTGCACCTCAAGAAAATGACGTGATAATGCAGAACATGGTCTCGTTTTTTTATATACCCAATGTGTTCACGAATCTGTGTTCGTACATCCCTTGTGGTCATACCCACGTATTGGCATTGATGGAAAGGACATTCAATGAGATACACAACATAGGACGTAGAGCATTTAATACAGTTTGAAAAGTCTGTTTAGTGACATATGAGGAAAATCCCCTGCTCTCTGTCAGATACTCACAGGCCTTACACCTTGCACCCCCACGGTTATATGTGCCGTTTAACACTGAGCCATGAAGTGGTTTGATATTTTCGGGGGAGCTGGCTAGGGGAGAGGATATTTCCTAAAGTTACATTCCTTGAGTAAACACACCTAAACCCCTGCTCGACAGTAGTTCTCAGATCCATGTCCCCATATAACAATAGGAAATATTTCTTCAGGATATCACAGATATCATAACTCTGAGGGGTATTGTGTAATGAATAAAGTGTGTTCATCTTCCTTATTTTTAGTTTTCTTATGCAAAAAAAAAAAAAAAAAAAAAAAAAAAAAAAAAAGATGCTTACCTGATAATTTCATTTCCTTCTGTATGAGGAGAGTCCACAGCATCATTCCTTACTGTTGGGAAATACTGAACCTGGCCACCAGGAGGAGGAAAAGACCCCCCAGCCAAAGGCTTAAATACTCCCCCTACTTCCCTCATATCCCAGCGATTCTGCCAAGGGAACAAGGAACAGTAGAAGAAATAGGGTATAAATGGTGCCGGAAGAGAAAAAACATAATTTATGTAAGAACTTACCTGATAAATTCATTTCTTTCATATTAGCAAGAGTCCATGAGCTAGTGACGTATGGGATATACATTCCTACCAGGAGGGGCAAAGTTTCCCAAACCTCAAAATGCCTATAAATACACCCCTCACCACACCCACAATTCAGTTTAACGAATAGCCAAGAAGTGGGCTGATAAAAAAGTGCGAAAGCATATAAAATAAGGAATTGGAATAATTGTGCTTTATACAAAATCATAACCACCACAAAAAAAGGGCGGGCCTCATGAACTCTTGCTAATATGAAAGAAATGAATTTATCAGGTAAGTTCTTACATAAATTATATTTTCTTTCATGTAATTAGCAAGAGTCCATGAGCTAGTGACGTATGGGATAATGACTACCCAAGATGTGGATCTTTCCACACAAGAGTCACTAGAGAGGGAGGGATAAAATAAAGACAGCCAATTCCTGCTGAAAATAATCCACACCCAAAATAAAGTTTAACGAAAAACATAAGCAGAAGATTCAAACTGAAACCGCTGCCTGAAGTACTTTTCTACCAAAAACTGCTTCAGAAGAAGAAAATACATCAAAATGGTAGAATTTAGTAAAAGTATGCAAAGAGGACCAAGTTGCTGCTTTGCAGATCTGGTCAACCGAAGCTTCATTCCTAAACGCCCAGGAAGTAGATACTGACCTAGTAGAATGAGCTGTAATTCTCTGAGGCGGAATTTTACCCGACTCAACATAGGCAAGATGAATTAAAGATTTCAACCAAGATGCCAAAGAAATGGCAGAAGCTTTCTGGCCTTTTCTAGAACCGGAAAAGATAACAAATAGACTAGAAGTCTTACGGAAAGATTTCGTAGCTTCAACATAATATTTCAAAGCTCTAACAACATCCAAAGAATGCAACGATTTCTCCTTAGAATTCTTAGGATTAGGACATAATGAAGGAACCACAATTTCTCTACCAATGTTGTTGGAATTCACAACTTTAGGTAAAAATTCAAAAGAAGTTCGCAACACCGCCTTATCCTGATGAAAAATCAGAAAAGGAGACTCACAAGAAAGAGCAGATAATTCAGAAACTCTTCTGGCAGAAGAGATGGCCAAAAGAAACAAAACTTTCCAAGAAAGTAATTTAATGTCCAATGAATGCATAGGTTCAAACGGAGGAGCTTGAAGAGCTCCCAGAACCAAATTCAAACTCCAAGGAGGAGAAATTGACTTAATGACAGGTTTTATACGAACCAAAGCTTGTACAAAACAATGAATATCAGGAAGAATAGCAATCTTTCTGTGAAAAAGAACAGAAAGAGCAGAGATTTGTCCTTTCAAAGAACTTGCGGACAAACCCTTATCTAAACCATCCTGAAGAAACTGTAAAATTCTCGGTATTCTAAAAGAATGCCAAGAAAAATGATGAGAAAGACACCAAGAAATATAAGTCTTCCAGACTCTATAATATATCTCTCGAGATACAGATTTACGGGCCTGTAACATAGTATTAATCACAGAGTCAGAGAAACCTCTTTGACCAAGAATCAAGCGTTCAATCTCCATACCTTTAAATTTAAGGATTTCAGATCCTGATGGAAAAAAGGACCTTGTGACAGAAGGTCTGGTCTTAACGGAAGAGTCCATGGTTGGCAAGAGGCCATCCGGACAAGATCCTCATACCAAAACCTGTGAGGCCATGCTGGAGCTACCAGCAGAACAAACGAGCATTCCTTCAGAATCTTGGAGATCACTCTTGGAAGAAGAACTAGAGGCGGAAAGATATAGGCAGGATGATACTTCCAAGGAAGTGATAATGCATCCACTGCCTCCGCCTGAGGATCCCGGGATCTGGACAGATACCTGGGAAGTTTCTTGTTTAGATGGGACGCCATCAGATCTATTTCTGGAAGTTCCCACATTTAAACAATCTGAAGAAATACCTCTGGGTGAAGAGACCATTCGCCCGGATGCAACGTTTGGCGACTGAGATAATCCGCTTCCCAATTGTCTACACCTGGGATATGAACCGCAGAGATTAGACAGGAGCTGGATTCCGCCCAAACCAAAATTCGAGATACTTCTTTCATAGCCAGAGGACTGTGAGTCCCTCCTTGATGATTGATGTATGCCACAGTTGTGACATTGTCTGTCTGAAAACAAATGAACGATTCTCTCTTCAGAAGAGGCCAAAACTGAAGAGCTCTGAAAATTGCACGGAGTTCCAAGATATTGATAGGTAATCTCACCTCCTGAGATTCCCAAACTCCCTGTGCCGTCAGAGATCCCCACACAGCTCCCCAACCCGTGAGACTTGCATCTGTTGAAATTACAGTCCAGGTCGGAAGCACAAAAGAAGCCCCCTGAATTAAACGATGGTGATCTGTCCACCATGTTAGAGAGTGCCGAACAATCGGTTTTAAAGATATTGTTTGAGATATCTTCGTGTAATCCTTGCACCATTGCTTCAGCATACAGAGCTGAAGAGGTCGCATGTGAAAACGAGCAAAGGGGATCGCGTCCGATGCAGCAGTCATAAGACCTAGAATTTCCATGCATAAGGCTACCGAAGGGAATGATTGTGACTGAAGGTTTCGACAAGCTGCAATCAATTTTAGACGTCTCTTGTCTGTTAAAGACAGAGTCATGGACACTGAATCCATCTGGAAACCCAGAAAGGTTACCCTTGTCTGAGGAATCAAAGAACTTTTTGGTAAATTGATCCTCCAACTATGATCTTGAAGAAACGATTATTAGCTCTGCTTTTACCTTTAGATTTTTTATCCTGTGGTAAAAAAGTTCCTTTCCCACCAGTAACAGTTGAAATGATGGAATCCAACTGAGAACCAAATAATTTGTTACCCTGGAAAGAAATAGAAAGTAAAGTTGATTTAGAAGCCATATCAGCATTCCAAGTTTTAAGCCATAAAGCTCTTCTAGCTAAAATAGCTAGAGACATAAACCTGACATCAACTCTGATAATATCAAAAATGGCATCACAGATAAAATTATTAGCATGCTGAAGAAGAATAATAATGTCATGAGAATCACGATGTGTTACTTGTTGCGCTAAAGTTTCCAACCAAAAAGTTGAAGCTGCAGCAACATCAGTCAAAGATATAGCAGGTCTAAGAAGATTACCTGAACACAGATAAGCTTTTCTTAGAAAGGACTCAATTTTCCTATCTAGAGGATCCTTAAACGAAGTACCATCTGACGTAGGAATAGTAGTACGTTTAGCAAGGGTAGAAATAGCCCCATCAACTTTAAGGATTTTGTCCCAAAATTCTAATCTGTCAGACGGCACAGGATATAAATGCTTAAAACGTTTAGAAGGAGTAAATGAATTACCCAATTTATCCCATTCTTTGGAAATTACTGCAGAAATAGCATTAGGAACAGGAAAAACTTCTGGAATAACCACAGGAGCTTTAAATACCTTATCTAAACGTTTAGAATTAGTATCAAGAGGACAAGAATCCTCTATTTCTAAAGCAATTAGAACTTCTTTAAGTAAAGAACGAATAAATTCCATTTTAAATAAATATGAAGATTTATCAGCATCAACCTCAGAGACAGAATCCTCTGAACCAGAGGAGTCATCAGAATCAGAATGATGATGTTCATTTAAAAATTCATCTGTAGGGAGAGAAGTTTTAAAATATTTTTTACGTTTACTAGAAGGAGAAATAACAGACATAGCCTTCTTTATGGATTCAGAAACAAAATCTCTTATATTATCAGGAACATTCTGTACCTTAGATGTTGAGGGAACTGCAACAGGCAATGGTACTTTACTAAAGGAAATATTATCTGCTTTAACAAGTTTGTCATGACAATCAATACAAACAACAGCTGGAGAAATAGCTACCAAAAGTTTACAGCAGATACACTTAGCTTTGGTAGATTCAGCACTTGACAGCGATTTTCCTGTAGTATCTTCTGGCTCAGATGCAACGTGAGACATCTTGCAATATGTAAGAGAAAAAACAACATATAAAGCAAAATTGATCAAATTCCTTAAATGTTTCAGGAATGGGAAAAAATGCCAAAGAACAAGCTTCTAGCAACCAGAAGCAATAAAAAAATGAGACTTAAATAATGTGGAGACAAAAGCGACGCCCATATTTTTTCGCGCCAAATAAGACGCCCACATTATTTGGCGCCTAAATGCTTTTTGCCGCAAAAAATGACGCCACATCCGGAACGCCGACATTTTTTGGCGCGAAATAACGTCAAAGAATGACGCAACTTCCGGCGACACGTATGACGCCGGAAACGGAAATAGAATTTTTGCGCCAAAAAAGTCCGCGCCAAGAATGACGCAATAAAATGAAGCATTTTCAGCCCCCGCGAGCCTAACAGCCCACAGGGAAAAAGTCAAATTTTAAGGTAAGAAAAAATGGTCAAATCAAAATGCATTATCCCAAATATGAAACTGACTGTCTGAAAATAAGGAAAGTTGAACATTCTGAGTCAAGGCAAATAAATGTTTGAATACATATATTTAGAACTTTATAAACAAAGTGCCCAACCATAGCTTGGAGTGTCACAGAAAATAAGACTTACTTACCCCAGGACACTCATCTACATATAGCAGATAGCCAAACCAGTACTGAAACGAGAATCAGCAGAGGTAATGGTATATATAAGAGTATATCGTCGATCTGAAAAGGGAGGTAAGAGATGAATCTCTACGACCGATAACAGAGAACCTATGAAATAGACCCCGTAGAAGGAGATCACTGCATTCAAATAGGCAATACTCTCCTCACATCCCTCTGACATTCACTGCACGCTGAGAGGAAAACCGGGCTCCAACTTGCTGCGGAGCGCATATCAACGTAGAATCTAGCACAAACTTACTTCACCACCTCCATCGGAGGCAAAGTTTGTAAAACTGAATTGTGGGTGTGGTGAGGGGTGTATTTATAGGCATTTTGAGGTTTGGGAAACTTTGCCCCTCCTGGTAGGAATGTATATCCCATACGTCACTAGCTCATGGACTCTTGCTAATTACATGAAAGAAATTAATTTTGGTCCACCCATCGGCGTATACGTGCGGGGGCCGTGGACTTTCCTCATACAGAAGGAAATGAAATTATCAGGTAAGCATAATTTATGCTTTTCGTCTTAATATGAGGAGAGTCCACGGCATCATTCCTTACTGTTGTGAAAACTATACCCAATCTCTAGAAGGCACTGAATGATAACGGGAGGGGTAAAAGAGAGGCGGACTGTAATCTGAGGGCACCACAGCCAAAACGTCAAACTTGTAGAATTTTGAAAAAAGTATGTAAGGAGGACCAGCTAGCCGCCTTACAAATCTGATCCATAGAGGCCTCGTTCTTAAAGGCCCAAGAGGAAGCCACCGCTCTAGTGGAATGAGCCGTAATCCTTTGAGGAGGTCTAAATCCTGCTGACTCGTAAGCTAAGCGTATAACATTCCTCAACCAAAAAGATAAGGAAGTTCAAGAAGCCTTCAGACCCTTACGCTTCCCAGAGTAGATAAACAAAATCCTTAGTAGCTTGAAGATAAACCTTTAAAGCTCAAACCACATCCAGTTTATGAAGTAAATGTTCCTTAGAAGAAGAAGGATTATGACACAAGGAAGGAACCACAATCTCCTGACTGATGTTACGATCAGACACAACCTTAGGGAGAAAACCCAAGCGGGTACGTAGGACAGCCTTATCAGTGTGGGACACCAGATAAAGAGGCTCACATTGCAAGACAGCCATTTCAGAAACTCTGCGAGCCGACGCAATAGCCAATAGAAAAAGAACCTTCCAGAACAACAATTTGATGTCAACCGAATGTAAAGGCTTAAACGGAGCCCTTGGCAAAAACTTAAGAACAAGATTTAAATTCCAAGGTGGAACATTAAATCTAAACACAGGTCTGATCCTAATCGGAGCCTTTACAAAAGATTGCACGCCAGGGAGCTCTGCGAGTCTCTTGTGCAGCAAAACAGATAGGGCCAAAATCTGTCCCCTCAGGGAACTGGCAGAAAGGCCCTTCTCCAGACCCTCCTGGAAAAAAAAAGGAAAGTATCCTGGCAGCCTTAAACTTATGCCAGGCTAAACTACGCTCTCCACACCTTATGATAGATGCAATGAGCAACAGGCTTACAAGCTTGAATGAGAGTATCAATAACCCTCTCAGAGAAACCTCGCTTGGCTAGGAGTAAGCTAGGACTAAGCGTTCAATCTCCACGCAGTCAGCCTCAGAGAATTTTGATGAACAAAAGGACCTTGTTCCAGCAGATCCCTGCAACAAGGAAACTTCCATGGAGGAGATGAGGACATCCCTACAAGGTCCGCAAACAACATCCTTCGTGGCCACGATGGATCAGTATCATTGATGCCTGCTCCTGCTTGATGTGGGCCATTACACGAGGAAGAAGTGGTAACGGCTGGAAAATGTAAATCATATTGATCCTCCAAGACACTGCTAATGCATCTATTAGCTCCGCTTGAGGATCCTTGGACCGCGACCCATATCTAGGTAGTTTGGAATTGAGACGGGACGCCATGAGATCTATCTCTGGCGTCCCCATTTGTTGCAAATCTCGGCAAACACCTCAGGATGGAGAGACCATTCCCCTGGATGAAAGGATTGTCTGCTTAGGAAATTTGCTTACCAGTTTGTCCACACCCAGAATGTGGATCGCTGAAAGCGAGCAGTTGTGGGCCTCCGCCCACTCCAGAATCCGAGATAATTCCCTTATCGCTAGGGAGCTTCTTGTTCCCCTCTGATGGTTGATGTAAGCCACCAGGTTTATGTTGTCTGATCGGAATCTAATAAACTGGGAAGAACCCAGAAGAGGCCAAGCCTTCAGAGCATTGAAGATTGCCCGAAGTTTCAGAATGTTGATCGGGAGGAGGGAGTCCTCTCGAGTCCACAGACCCTGTGCCTTCCTGGCACCCCAAACAGCTCCTGTTAGACTTGCGTCCGAAGTCACAATCTCCCAGGATGGTCTCAAGGACGTCCCTTGGGACAGGTGATCTGGACAGAGCCACCAGTAGAGCGATTCTCTCAACCTGTTGTCCAGAGAAATCCAAATGATCACCATTCCACTGTCTCAGCATGCACAGCTGTAGAGGTCTGAGATGCACTCTGGCAAAAGGAATGATGTCCATGCTGGACACCATGAGACCAATCACCTCTATACACCAAGCCACAGAGGGCCTTAAGGAGGTCTGGAGGGCAAGACAAGCGGAAGTTAGCTTGTAACGTCTCTGGTCTGTAAGAAATATCCTCATGGATATGGAGTCTATTATAGTACCCAGGAATTCCTCCCGGGTAATGGGAATAAGAGAACTTTTTTCTAAGTTTAGCTTCCATCCATGAGATCGAAGAAAAAACAAGAGATTTTAAATGGGCCAGATGAAAAGATGGTGCTTGAACCAGAATATCGTCCAAGTATGGAGCTACTGCTATACCTCTGGTTCTGGCAACTGCTAGCCGAGCCCCTACAACCTTCGTAAAAACTCTTGGAGCAGTAGCTAGACCAAACGAAAGTGCAATAAACTGAAAGTGCTGGTCCAGAAACGCAAACCTTAGGAACTTGAAGTGTTCCTTGTGGATTGGAACGTGAAGGTGAGCATCCTTGAGATCTATAGTGGTCATGAACTGTCCTTCCTGAACTAAGGGAAGGATGGACCTTATTGTCTCCATCTTGGAGGGGACAGATAGTTACTTGTTTAAAGCACTTTAGGTCCAGAATCGGCCGGAAAGTTCCCTCCTTTGTGACAACAAAAAGGTTTGAATAGTATCCCAAACCTCTTTCTGCGAGAGGTACCGGGACAATGACTCCTAGGGAGGAGAGATTCCTCACGCACCCCAGAAAGGCTTCTCTTCTGAAAAGAGTGACAGTCTGCCCCCTACGTGATCCAGAGCCGAATCGGGGCCACCCCTTCATGCCGACTTTGTCTTGGCAGGCTTCTTGCTCTGCTTGGATTAATTCCAGGACTGAGCCGGCTTCCAAGTACCCTTGGATTGCTCGGGCTTTGCGGAGGGCTGCCGATGTTGGGATTTATCAGAACCAAAGGAACGACAATTAGGACCATGTCCCTTAGGCTTGTTCTTATCCTGCAGTAAAAAGGCACCTTTGCCTCCAGTAACCGTGGAGATAATGGAGTCCAGGACTGGACCAAATAAAATATTTGGGAGGGAAAGAAGTTTGGACTTAGAAGTCATGTCCGCAGACCAGGACTTCAGCCAGAGTGCCCTATAGGCTTGAACAGAAAAACCTGAAGCCTTAGCATTCACGTGAATAATTTGCATCACAAATAAAAGAATTAGCCACCTTTAAGGCCTTAATTCTTTCCTGGATCATGTCGAGGGGACCCTCCACCTCGATCAACTCCGATAAGGAGTCGCACCATTAGGTAGCTGCTCCAGCAACCGCAGCAACAGCCGCTGCCAGTTGAAACAAATATCCTGTATGTTGTAACATCTTTCTTAACAGAGTTTCTATCTTCTTATCCATGGGCTCTTTAAACAACGAACTATCCTCTAACGGGATAGTAGTTCATTTAGCAAGCGTGGAGATAGTGCCATCCACCTTGGGGATGGAACCCACACCTCCAATTGAGAGTCCGGGACCAGGAAGACGATGAGGAAAAGGAAGAACCAATCCTTTCCCTTTCATTCTTAATAATGTTCGCCATCTTTACAGGAATCGGGAAAGTATGTGGTACAACCCTGTCCTCGTAGACCTTATCTAATTTAGGAATCAAAGGGTCCTCAGGCTATTTGGGCTCTGGAACCTCTAACGTAGCCAAAACTTCCTTCAACAGAAAGCGTAAATGTTTAATCCTAAATCTAAAATTTGGTTCCTCCGCAGCTGGAGGTTTAGAGGCAGCAGATTCCGACCAGAAAGAGCGCCCTCTGAAGTATCTGAGGCGCCTTCATCATAGGATAATCTCATATCAGATAAATCCAATAAACTAGTTGATGACCCCTGGGAAGGATAGGAATATTTGACCTTTCGCTTGTGCTTAGCAGGGTGAGATAAAGCACTAAAGGCCGCAGACACTGCCGTTTGTACAGTAAAGTCTGGCAGTAAAAGGCCCCCTCCAGATGGAGGATTAAGAGTGCTACAGGAAGCTGCATGTGAAAAGAAAAAAACACAAGCGCCCGCAACGGACCTCTAAGAGTAAAAGCTTTAATGTAAAATAAAATTGCGCTATATAAAAGTGCAAGTACAAGATATAAAACAAAACAATAGCAATAGTGAATAATGTCACCGTATGCAGCTCCTCTGCCGGACCGATTCAATCTTGAACTTAAAGGCTCCTGCTGAAATCCTAATTTCATCATCAATCGTGTGTGCGGATTATTTTCCCAGGGCTGGTTCACTTTTCATGGACTGGCTGGCGTTGCTGCAGTGACACACTGTTCATCAACGCGTTTCATCTGGAGGCGCCCAGAATTTTTCTAGAGATATGTTTGAGAGCTACTAAACTCAGCTCTTATATAGTCATTGTTTAAAATGCCTGGTTTTCCTACCGGGCCCTCATTGGCTAAAAGGTGTCCAATCAGCTCGGACCCGCCCCTACCTACAGAGTTAGATGTTATACTTGTCAATCATGCATCTCTGTTACAGGTGTATACGGTTACATAGCTGCCAAAATATCCATTATACAAGTTCAAGATTGAATCAGTCCGGCAGAGGAGCTGCATACGGTGACATTATTCGCGATTGCTTTGTTTTATATCTTGTATGTGCACTTTTATATGGCGCAATTTTATTTTACATTAAAACTTTTACCCTTAGAGGTCCGTTGTGGGTGCTTGTGTTTTTCTTTTCCCTTGTTCTACAGTGCCAGCACTTTGGGAGTCGTTTTACAAGAAACCTTCTACAACACAAAGCTTCGGCCCTTAAGAAAACACTGGTGGATTAAGAGGTCTCTACAAAAAAGACCATCACTTGTGTCTCAGACTAACAAGTAGTCCCCGCATTCAAGGTCTGTGTTTTGTATATTGGATTATAATCATATTTAGTATACAGGAGTATACAATTGTGTATGAGACTGTGGACATTTCCATCTAGGTACTTTGGACATACCTACTGATTGCTTCTTAGAGTCCACGATACATTAATTTTGTTACAATTATATATATTCTTGTTTTTAATGAGATTATATCATGGCCACAGTGGAATTATTTATATAGTGGCAGGATCCTTGGATATATTTATAGAGGGTAGCGCAACAGTTTCTATATCACTTGGGAAACTGCATGTGTATTAGGACATAACTGTATGGTACACACCTCACAGAATGGAGACTCCTCAGAGGTGGATGGCTCAGTGGTATCAAACATATTAACCTTCTTTGACATAACTTTATCAAGGCATGTGGAACATAGTTGAGCAGGCGGGTATACCGCAGCCTCCTCACAATATAGACGGGTATTAGACTTGGGTAAAGAGGGAGTACCTTCCAAAGCATCAGAATCCTCCATAGCTTGTGCTTACAAAGCAGACTTGACTAATAAGAAAATACGGCACCTTTGTACCCCCTATGGCTGGGGGTACTCACTACCTACTATGACCTAGGCCAGAGAAACCACCACACGGCCAGGAAAGAGAAAAATAAGTGTGACCAGACACGGTCACATTGTGCGCAATGCAGGACCGCCCGTGCTATAATAGCAACAAACAAAAAAAGTGCCAAGCCTTTCAGGCTGCGCAGCTCCTAAAACTAAAGTAAAAACCTGTACGTTCCAACATCTGCCTGAACCCAAAAACCATCTCACACATGTCGCAGCATAATGAAATAAACGTATGATTAATCCACACTGTTCAATAATCCCCCTCAGGAGATATTAGCCCTTGATTCCATAAAGATAAAAAGGAGCCACACTGTGACCCTGTCCTCTGGCATTATCATAAAAAATGAAACAAACTTACCAGAATCTATGCCGTGGAACAGAAACACAGCCTCTCAAGTTTGACAGTCTTGTAGCATCGCTTCTGACATTGGACTTAAGTGATGGAAGCAGGCAGTGAAACTCGTCAACACTGATTACTTAGGAGTTGTTAGTACGAGTCTGGATGGGCTCGCAGAAAGACTCTTCCTGCATCTCCAGATTGTAACTTTTGTCAATGCTCTCACTGAGAGGCTGTCAAGACTACTTAAAACTCCAGTCCCATTTCGAAGGGTAGATACCCTTCATAAGTAAGTACTCCGAATCTTCTGACACTTCTCTGCCAACCTTCTGTGACAAAAGGCAAAGAATGACTGGAATATGAAGGAAGTAGGGGGAGTATTTAAAGGGACAGTCTACACCAGAATTTTTATTGTTTTAAAAGATAGATAATCCCTTTATTACCCATTTCCCAGTTTTGCATAACCAACACAGTTATATTAATATACTTTTAACCTCTGTGATTATCTTGTATCTAAGCCTCTGCAAACTGCCCCTATTTTCAGTTCTTTTGACAGACTTGCAGTCTAGCCAATCAGTGCCTGCTCCCAGATAACTTCTCGTGCACTAGCACAGTGTTATCTATATGAAACACGTGAACTAACACCCTCTAGTGGTGAAAAACTGTTAAAATGCAATCTGAAAGAGGTGGGCTTCAAGGTCTAAGAAATTAGCATATGAACCTCCTAGGTTAAGCTTTCAACTAAGAATACCAAGAGAACAAAGCAAAATTGGTGATAAAAGTAAATTGGAAAATTGTTTAAAATTACATGTTCTATCTGAATCATGAAAGTTTATTTTGGCCTAGACTGTCCCTTTAAGCCTTTGGCTGGGGTGTCTTTGCCTCCTCCTGGTGGCCAGGTTCAGTATTTCCCAACAGTAAGGAATGATGCCATGGACTCTACTCATATTAAGAAGGAAATGTATTCTTTCTATCCAGCCTTTACTACTTTAGCCATATTCTTCACCATTTTTGGTGGATACCCCCTCGCAATCAATCTTGCTTCGACGTCAGCAATCTCCTTCACAAAGTCTGACTCTATAGATTCTTCTAGCCCTGACGAATTGCCCTTTGGCAATTCCCTTGAAGACGTGATTTGGGTGGGCACTCCTTTTGTGGAGTAAGGTATTTCCTGAAATTGGCTTCCGGTATAACTTAGTAATAATATTATTAGACAATATATCTCCTTTAAGGGTCTAGAAAGTTTATTTCAGATTTTTGCCATTCAATACTAAACCTTACCCCATTCTCAATATCATTCAAAAATTGGACCAATTGTCTGGTATTATCTTCATAAAGCGACCAAATTATTAAACAGATCGTCTATGAAACGTCTGTAAAAAAGAATATACTGTGAGAAGGGATTACTATCTGCATAGACAAAAGACCTCTCAAGCCATCCCATGAAAATGTTTGCATATGAGGGGGCGAATTTCACCCCCATGGAAGTGCTCTGTCTATGCAGATAGTAAATACCTTCAAAAAGAAACTAGTTTTGCTGTAATAAGAACTTAGTAACCCTGACCATATACTCTTATAGAATGGCTATCCATCTGGTAGTGTATTTCCAGAAAATACCTAAGGGCTAAAACGACCCAGGTTGTGCGGAATGCTGGAATATAATGACAATACATCTATGGTGAGCCAACTACAGTTAGGTGTCCATGTCAGGTTTTCTACAAGTTGTAATACATGTGTAGAGTCTTTAATGTAACTGTGCAATGATGGAACAATAGGCTGTAGAATAGCATCAAGCCATTCCGACAGTGGTTCTAATAAAAAAACAATGCCAGAAACAATTGAGTTGCCCCTGATGTCATCTCAACTCTTATGCACTTTCGGCAAATGATGGAATATTGGAGTGACAGGGTTCTTAACATATAAAATGTCTCAGTTCTTATTACAGCACAACTACTTTCTTTTTGAAGGTATTTACTATCTGCAGAGACAGGGCACTGCCACGGGGGCGAAATTCGCCCTCTCATATGCGAACATTTTCATGGGATGGCTTGAGAGGTCTTTTGTCTATGCAGATAGTAATCCCTTCTCACAGTATATTCTTTTTTTTTTTTTTTTTTTTTTACAGACGTTACCTTTGAATGGCAAAAATCTTAACTCAACTTTCAAGACATTACAGTGAAAAGGAGATATATTGTCTTATATTATTACTAAATTATACCAGAAGCCAATTTCAGGTAATACCTTACTCCACAAAAGGAGTGTATACCCATATCATGTCTTCAAGGGAATTGCCAAAGGGCAATTTGTCAGGGCTAGAAGAATCTGCAACTCAGAGTCAGACTTTGCGAAGGAGAGTGCTGAGATCGAAGCGAGATTGATTATGAAGGGGAATCCACCAAAAATGTTGAAGAATGTGGCTAAAGAAGTAAAGGGGTTGGCTAGAAAGAATACCTTTTTGCATAAGAAAACTAAAAATAAGGAAGATGAACGCACTTTATTCATTACACAGTACTCCTTAGAGTTCTATGATATCTGTATTATCCTGAAGAAATATTTCCTATTATTATATGGGGACAGGGATCTGAGAACTACTGTCGAGCAGGGGTTTAGGTGTGTTTACTCAAGGAATGTGACTTTAGGAAATATCCTCACCCCTAGCCAGCTCCCCCGAAAATAGCAAACCACTTCATGGCTCAGTGTTAAACGGCACATATAACCGTGGGGGTGCAAGGTGTAAGGCCTGTGAGTATCTGACAGAGAGCAGGGGATTTTCCTCATATGTCACTAAACAGACTTTTCAAACTGTATTAAATGCTCTACGTCCTATGTTGTGTATCTCATTGAATGTCCTTTCCATCAATGCCAATAGGTGGGTATGACCACAAGGGATGTACGAACACAGATTCGTGAACACATTGGGTATATAAGAAAACAAGACCATGTTCTGCATTATCACGTCATTTTCTTGAGGTGCACGGCAAGGAAGTTTGAACATCAGAAGTGGAGAGCAATTGAAGCCATCAGACAACCACCTAGAGGGTGTAATAAGGATGCTCTCCTGGCCAAACAGGAAGCATTTTGGATCTTTAAATTATGAACCCAGGTTCCTGATGGCTTCAATTAGGAGTATGACATCATTAATCATTAGAGGTAAAGTAATCATGTTGTGATGCTGTATTACTATCTTTATTGTTGATATGTTATTGCAGTGTGTGACTAGGTTTCTACCTCTTTTTCTTTGAAGCTGCTGAAACTGGATTCCAGTTGATCATTTTCTGATAATATCCAATATTTGAAATTTGCTTAAGATCATGCAATGAAACATTTTTGTTTAACGTTTTGAAATGAAACAGTATTGATGTGATACTACAATATTCATATGATGTATCTAGTATGTATTCCTATACTTATGCTTTTTCTCTCCTTTTCGCTTGTACCTTTTACGCATTTTTTAACTTATAATCTCTGTTTGGGATGATCTTCATACATTTTTATGTAAGTTTGTAAATCTGTTTTCTGAAATAGCTTTATCTGCATGCGTACATTTCATGGCTCATGTCACATTCCACTATATTGTGCAGTGAATACATTGTTATAGAGGGACGTTAGTTCAATAGTGGCAAGTTCATTGTATTATAACATATGTATGTATATGCCAACTAGCGATAAGTATATTCAGTATTCATAAGATTTGGGTCAATATTTTCTTCTTTTTATGTTTGTTTTCTTCAAGAGTATTTAGTTATAAATTAAACTATAAAATGGAGGTGTAGCTAAGCGGTTAATGTGGAAGTGTTTTTCTCTTTGTATGTCGACCAATTACTGTGAAGGGTTGCATTTTTAAACCAACACTAATTAGTAGCCAGCAGGTCTATGATTACGGCACTAGCCGAAACTAGTAAGATCGGCCTGGTCCTTTTGTATTCTGTGCTGGTGATGATGGATATTATTCATGTATAATAAATCTTTGGATTTTAACTATCTACAGATTGCCTTTTACATTTTTATCGACTACAAGGAGTCCTTCCTTTTGTCTTGAATCCTGTGTCCTCGGTAACATACCCCCTAAATTCATCATATCAGTTCATTGGCTAACCTGTCTAGATTGTTTTGCTTGGATTGTGCACAGCACATGTCTATGCCCCCTGGATACGTCATACCCGGAAGTGAAGGGATCCATAATGGTGAAGCGGCTCTAGTGGCGAGGATTTCCACACCAGAGTTGTGGTTTACACGCTGCTCCTGGATTGCAGAGCGGCCGTCATAGGATCCTCCTCCCGGTATCAAGTGAGGACATATAGTCTTGGCAGAAGGTTGAGTTGGTCCCCTATTCCGTTTAGTGGATGCCAAGACTTAAATGCATGGGGTTTACAGTCATTTACTACTTATAGTGCTGTTTCATTAGCACCTCCCAGACTTGCAGTGGACTAACTGTGCTTATCTGAAGATGGGGCACAGAGTTATTAAGTTTCTGGGACTATGAGTTTGACGTGAAGGTACTTTTACTCTTTGAATGCACATTTCAGAATATATCACCATTAAACTTGACCATTTTTTCTCTCTCTCCAGTTTTGTCAAAAATATATATGTTATGGAAACATTGCGTACCCCCCCCTCTGTTTGTGCTTATCTAACCTTGTGAATGGTTGAAGAATTCCCTGCCCCCAGCAAAGCTGGACTGGAAGAAGCTGGATTTGTCATCGATATGCTAAATATAGTATGAAATGCGGGCGGAGGAACGGTGGTATGTTTACCAGCACTCAATGGTAAATGACAAAATTTATGCTTACCTGATAAACTTCTTTCTTTCCGGGAATGGAGAGTCCTCAACGTCATTCCAATTACTAATGGGATATTCAACTCCTGGCCAGCAGGAGGAGGCAAAGAGCACTCCAGCAAAGCTGTAAGTGTAACTTCCCTTACCCATAATCCCCAGTCATTCAGCCCGAAGGAAAATGTAAAAAAGAAACACAAGGGTATAGAGGTGACTGAGATTTACTCAAAAGAAACTCTGAATTATAATTAAGAGGGCAGGGTCGTGGACTCTCCATGCCCGGAAAGAAATTTTTTTATCAGGTAAGCATACATTTTGTTTTCTTTCCTATGGCATGGAGTGTCCACAACGTCATTCCAATTATTAGTTGGAACCAATACCCAAGCTAAAGGACACGGAATGAACAGGGAGGGAGAACAAGGCAGGAGGACCTAAACAGAAGGCAGCACCGCTTGAAGAACCTTTCTCCCAAAAGAGGCCTCAGCCGAGGCAAAAGTATTAAATTTGTAGAATTTGGAAAAAGTATGCAGAGAGGACCATGTTGCCGCCTTGCAAATCTGTTCCACAGAAGATTCATTTTTGAAAGCCCAAGATGAGGAGACAGCCCTAGTGGAATGAGCCGTAATTCTCTCAGGAGGCTGCTGTCCAGCAGTCTCATAAGCCAAACGAATCAAAATTCTTAACCAGAGGGAAAGAGTAGTAGAAGTGGCCATCTGACCCTTACGTCAGAGAAAACAACAAACAGGGCAGAAGATTGCTGAAAATCTTTAGTAGCTTGTAGGTAAAATCTTAGAGCACGCACAACATCCAACTTATGCAAAAGACGTTCCTTATGAGAAGGATTAGGACACAAAGGAGGAACAACAAATTACTGATTAATTTTTCGATCCGACACCACCTCAGGGAGAAACCTCAATTTAGTATGAAGGACTGCCTTATCTGCATAAAAATAAGGTACGGGGAATCACACTGCTGAGCTGACAGCTCACTCTGCGAGTGGAAGAAATAGCAAGGAGAAACAAAACATTCCAAGATAACATTTATATCAATAACATGCACCGGCGTAAACAGAGCCTGCTGCAAAACTTTAAGGTTAAGGCTCCAAGGAGGAGCAATAGGTTTAAAAACACAGGCCTGATTCTGACCAGGGCCTGAACAAAAGTTTGCACATCTGGCAAATCTGACAGACGTTTGTGCAAAAGAATAGACAATGCAGAAATCTGACCCTTTAGAGTACTGACTGAAAAACCTTTCTCCAGGCAATCCTGCAGAAAAGATAAAATAAGGGGAATGCTCACCCGGCTCCAGGAGAAACCCTTATATTCACACCAGTATCAAGAATATACACAGTGAATGTGTTGTTTTTTTGAATATTCCTTATAGGCTTTGGCCTGACAAATCGTTTAGGATTTATGATTTTGAACACTTAGTAGTGGAAATAAACATTTGTGCTGAGAAATTATATAATCAATAGTGAAGTGTAGTATTTGGTAATGCAGATATTTAAAAGTCTTATGAACGATAATCCTAAATTACTTAGTAATTCCGGTGGTGTTAGTGCTTTGTATCCAAACACTCATATGCTGATAGCACAAGATGTTACGGGTGATGTGAGGAAAACAGTAATTCTTCAGTGTCAGATTTTTTTCCAAAGTGATGCGATTTGTATCCAAAATAAAAGGTGACTTTTCTCAATACATTGTTACTTGTATCCAAGTGTAACTTTTCTAATGTGCAGTGTTGCTCCGATTATATGATATATACAGCTGTGTGTTGCGTGGGAAACGATAGTTGGTTCAAAGTCAGTTATTTGTATTCCTATGAATGAAGTGCAATAGATATGGCTTGAGACAGACTTACCTGGCTGCGCTCCCTGGCCGGCGTTGTCCTTGCATGGCGGAAGTACTCGCAGCCGCTTCACTGTCGGATGTAGCCCTGTTGATTCTCCGCTGGTTTCGTTAGATGTTAATGCTGCGTGATATTCCTCCTGTAGTTGGCAGCTGGCAACTGTCTTGGGATGGGTGAGTTGCAAACAACAACTAATCCACAGATACTTCTACGCGTTTCAGCACACTTGGTGCCTTTATCAAGATATGCTGCCAACTACAGGAGGAATATCACGCAGCGCAGCCAGGTAAGTCTGTCTCAAGCCATATCTATTGCACTTCGTTCATAGGAATACAAATAACTGACTTTGAACCAACTATCGTTTCCCACGCAACACACAGCTGTATATATCATATAATCGGAGCAACACTGCACATTAGAAAAGTTACACTTGGATACAAGTAACAATGTATTGAGAAAAGTCACCTTTTATTTTGGATACAAATCGCATCACTTTGGAAAAAAATCTGACACTGAAGAATTACTGTTTTCCTCACATCACCCGTAACATCTTGTGCTATCAGCATATGAGTGTTTGGATACAAAGCACTAACACCACCGGAATTACTAAGTAATTTAGGATTATCGTTCATAAGACTTTTAAATATCTGCATTACCAAATACTACACTTCACTATTGATTATATAATTTCTCAGCACAAATGTTTATTTCCACTACTAAGTGTTCAAAATCATAAATCCTAAACGATTTGTCAGGCCAAAGCCTATAAGGAATATTCAAAAAAACAACACATTCACTGTGTATATTCTTGATACTGTTTTCGAAATATCATTTTTTATTGTAGTTGTGGCCACAACTGTATTTTACTGTATTTTTTATATGTCAAAATCTTTTTATTAAATCACATTTGTTTATTTTACCTAGTTGTTGGGTTGATTATCCTAACGGAATTTGCTATATGAATAACTGTTTTTACTACATATGTGATAAAATTCACCCATATTCAAACCTTGTTAAACAACGAATCTTTAATTCTCCAAAATTCACGAATAGTTACAAATATATTTCTTTTGACTTATCTATATTAACCCTCAGCTTCCCAGCGCCTTTCATATTTCTGTAGTTCCTAAATAAAAATTAATCAGACTAAGTTGAGAGATCTTAGTCTTATTTGAAAGGCTAAGAGGGTGAGATAGTGTCCAGACTTTTTTCTTACCTTATATTCACACCAATATATATATTTATGCCATATCTCATGGTAAATCTTGCGAGTAACAGGTTAGCGAGCCTAAAGCATAGTATCAATGACCGTTTCAGAAAACCCACGTCTAGACAGAACTAGGCATTCAATCTCCAAGCAGTCAGCTTCAGAGAATCCAGGATTGGATGGAGGAATGGACCCTGAATTAGAAGGTCCTTCCTCCGAGGTAACCTCCAAAGAGGAAGAGATGACATCCTTACCAGATCCGGGAACCAGATCCTGTGATGCAATGCAGGAGCTATTCAAATAACCAATGCTCTCTCCTGTTTGATACGAGCAATGACTCGTGGAAGGACAGCAAACGGAGGTAACAGGTACGCCAGAGGGAAGATCCAAGGAATCGCTAGAGCATCTATCAGATCGACCTGAGGGTCTCTTGACCTTGAACCGTACCTTGGAACCTTGACGAGATGCCATCAGAGCAAACTCTGGAACCCCCCACCTGAGGGTTATCTGAGAGAACACTTCTGGATAGAGAACCCACTCCCAGGGATGAAAAGTCTGTCTGCTCAAATAGATTTCTATAGAATCCTAGACCTTGTTCCTCTAGACGGACTGGTACAATAACTCCCAGGGAGGATATGTCCTCTACACAATTTAAGAGCAGCTACCTCTTTACTTGGTTTGAGGATAGTCTTGATAGGAGAAATCTGCCCCTTGGAGGGCAAGACTTGAATCTTATTATGTAACCCTGGGATACTATGTCCACAGCCCACGGATCAGGGACATCGCATATACAAGCCTGTCGGAAAAAGGAAAGCCTGCGCCGCCACTTGATCCAAAATTCAGATCGGGGCGGATCCTATATGCTGATTTAGAGTCAGCGGAAGGTTTCCGGTTTTGTTTTCCCTTATTCCAAGAGGACCTGGATTGATCTGGTTTAGAAAAAGACGACTTCTGTCTCTTAAAGTTGCGAAAGGAATGAAAATTAGTCTGACAACCCTTAGCGTCTATTCTTCTTGTCCTGAGGTAGGAAAGATCCCTTTCCACCCGTCATCTCTGAAAAGATTTTCGCCAGACCAGGACCAAATAGAATTGTACCTTTATAAGGTAAAGCCAAAAGCTTTTCCTTTGAAGATACATCAGCTGACCAAGATTTTAACCACAGAGCTCTACGAGTTAAGACAGTGAAGCTAGACATATTAGCTCCTAGTCTAGTCTAATTACCTGCATGTTGGCATCGCAGATAAAGGTATAGGCTAATTTAAAAAGCCTTGATCCTATCTTGGATCTCCTCAATCGTAGTCTCCTCTGAGATCAGATAGGGCATCGCACCAATAAGATGCTGCTCCCGCAACCGTAGCAATACTTGCCGCAGGTTGCCACTGTAGTCGTTGATGGATATACATCTTTAAGTAAGCCTCTAGCTTCTTATCCATAGGATCCTTAAATGAACAACTATCCTCAATAGGAATAGTAGTTCTTTTAGCTAGAGGAGAAATAGCTACTTCTACTTTAGGTACAGTGCGCCATGAGTCACAAATGGAGTCAACAACAGGAAAGGGGAAAGGGAACCCCTGGCTTATCCTATTCCTGAGCTATAATTTCAGACATCTTGTCTGGAACAGGAAAAACATTCTAAGAAGAGGGAGAATCAAACTCCGTTAAGTTTAGAAGACTTTTTAGGGTTGACAGCAACCGAAGGTTCATAGTCAACCAAAGTTGCTAGAACCTCCTTCAGTAGTAAACGAAGATGTTCAAGCTTAAATCTGAAGTTAACTTCTTCAGATTGACAAGATTTTTCTCCCATAGTATCAGAGTCTGAGATTTCGCCTTCAGAAGCTACTGAAGTATCCTTTTCATCCGACATTTGAGAAAGGTTGGCCAGCACAATTTTAGAGTCAGAAACATTGCTAACAGACAAATGTTTAGATTTCCTCTTGCGCTTACCTGAAGAAGGGAAAGCGGACAAAGCAGCAGATACTGCAGAAGTAATCTGAGCTGCAAAATCCCCAGGTAAATAAACACCCCCAGGTGGTTGAGGACACAGAAGGCACAGTATGAGAATCCATTAAGGCTTGGAACGTTTGAGGAGAAAGCTGAGGCATGTCACGCACAGCATTATCCTGAGACACACTTGGCTCAGAAGGGAGTAATTTTTCTTTACATTTTAAAGTTTTAGCTAAACATGAGGAACAAAATTGCATTGACAGGACAATTTGAGCCTCTAAAACATAGTAAGCATTTATCCACAGATATAAACGATTTAATTCTGAATCCATAACTACAGAATTTAGCTTTAACCAAATTAGTGAAAAATAATTTTAAACGTTAGTAAAGACCCTTTCCACTCCCTGAGGCTCCTACCGGACAAAATGACACCCTACTAGTAGTAGGAAGAAAGACTCTCCTGCAGAGATCCTCTCCTCTAGACCAACGATCTGTTTGCTGACCAAAGGATAAGCTGCAAATCCGACAGACCCGCTACGCAGAACAGCCTCACTAAGCTCCGCTCCGATAAAGCGGAATTGCGGGCCTCACGTGAGCGGGACAAAAAAAAAGAAAAAAAAAAAAAAGAAGTAAAATTAAAAAATACTGCACCACTTAAAAAAGTGTGTGAAAAAAGAAAAAGGCAGATAAACGGCTGATAAGTAAAGCCTTATCATGTCTGTCATAATCTATGTTCTAGTCATAGTTTGCATCAAATAAAGGAAAAATCCTTAAATTACCTTAGCCAAGTGAACTCTCTTAAGTCTCAAAAAAAAAATAATAAAAAGAAGGATTTTTATTCATAGTGTAACACAAAGTGTCAAAAATCTGTCCACAATATGAATCCTTAAAAGGGACCGTCTAGTCAACATTAAACTTTCATTATTCAGATAGGACTTGTAATTTTAAGCAACTTTCCAATTTACTTTTATCATCAAATTTGCTTTTTTCTCTTGGTATTCTTAGTTGAAACTAAACCTAGACAGACTCATATGCCAATTTCTTATCACATGCTTTTTAAATTGCTTTTCAACACAAAGACTGAAAGTACACATGGGCCATATAGATAATAAACAGTCACAGTCTTAGATACAAGGTAATCACAGAGGTAAAAAGTATATTAATATAACTGTGTTGGTTATGCAAAACTGGGGAATGGGTAATAAAGGGATTATCTATCTTTTAAACAATACAAATTATATTGTAGACTGTCCCTTTAACTAGTAAGGATTACTATGTCCCAAAAAGGATCCATATGAGGATTAACCTCTTAAATGCTGCAATCCTTCAGTACCTAGAAGGAAAAGACACTTACCTTAGATCCAGCTGCAGGACAGATAACTGCTACGTAGTTGTGACAGGTACTCCACTCCCCGTCATGGACCTATAGGAAAAGAAAGAACAGAGTAACCAACTCTGTCTTTCTACAACGAGGTAGCAAAGTGTTAAAAGGTGGTGAGGTAGTCTTTGCTTTACTTTTAACTGCTAAAAGCCACCACTATTCTTACTAAAGAGATTGACGTGGACACAGCTAGACCCCAATTCCAATCCCAAGGAGTAGAAAAAATATCCCTTGGCATAAGAGGGGGGAATACAGAACAAGCACTATTAAGAGCAGAGTGCAGGTGGATCTACCTCCTAGATAGTGTACATCCAAGGGGACTAAATGAACAAAACAATTATTATTGTTTTCTGTAAATAAATAAATTACAAAACTTGACTCATGATTGAAAAAGTGGAAGGAAATATATATTTCAATACACTGTATTAGAACACCAATGAACGTGGGCTAGGATTAATAAACCGATAAAGTCCCTTAAGGGAGTAAATTTCAACCAGAAATTAAAAATTATAAATATAACAAAGCAGGAAGAAATGTAAGGAAATATAATACTCCTCCTGTTCACCAAATAATTGTTCATCTATATATTGCACGGTTGTCAAGTCACATACACCTTTCCTTGTTTTTCCCCCCCAGTGTTTGAGCACCAGCACATATAATATATAAAAAAAAAAAATCTTCTATGAACAAGATAATTCTTGTTTTACCTTTTATCGCAGGAATTTTAGAATAACGTTTATATCTTTAATTCAGTGTATTATTACCTAGTCACGAGTCCATATGGACCAGCACATCTTTCACATGTTTCACATGTTCAGTAATCAAATTGGATTGGAACATATTATTCAAATATGCTTTCTTCTCCCCTTCACGTTATTATACACAGGGGTTATAAATATATTAATATATTCATATTAATAGAACGCCTTTTAGATTTAGCACTATTCAACACCAAGTAACCTAGTAACTGAGCACAGTTTTATTCCTACACGTTTTTTAGGTTTCCCCTTTTTTCCACACACATCAGGGCACTTTTCTATACACCCAGTAACAATTACCATTCCAAATCAGAAGGATGTTTGTTCCCCGATTTAAGTTTATTCCACCATACCAAGAGGCCCCTTTAACAATAACATATTGCCTTGTTATACTTATTGATTTTTTCATTATTTAAGTTATTTCCCTCACAGGAGGTTCCGTGAACCTGTGATCCAGCAACCTTCCAATTTTCGATTTCCTTGAGTTTTGTGTCCCCCTTTTTTTGTCCCTACATACACACAGGTAGACCTGTACCTACTCCTCCAAAACATAGTGAATAACGGAGTAAAGTGACAGATGCCTATCAGATCACGTCAGGCAAATACACCTCCTCCTTCCACCAATAGTACTGTAAGGAAGGTAACCAATCAGTATCGAGGATTGAGACAAGCCTCTCAATTGCCAGCCAATAAAAATAAGTCAAGCACAAATATAGTGCAATATCACAATGAAACCACTATCCAATGAAATTGAATTATTTACAGTGATATTTATCAACTTGCAATATTTTCCAGAAAGCAACAAACGTAGCTATTAGATCACTGTTGACTTTCATAGAGTGTTACCTGACTTATTTTACCTATTTTATCAGGTCTTTTCCTTGCCTGGGGTGTTATTAGAAGCTAAACAGCTCATAGGATACCGCAATCTGAGTCTGTTCATAAGTATAGAGTAATATATTCAGTACCCAGTACGAGGTATATACATGAGTATTTTCATCTCATTACCAATCTTTAGTACATACTCGTTCAGGTGCGTGGTGACTACTATATGATATTCCAGAGCATAATATTAATAACTCCGACTCCTATATTATTACATCCAACAAGGACATTATTATTGGGGTTTTCTCCATATATTGGTATCACTCACCCCCAAGACATGCGAGGATTCTATTAAAATAGGAGGTTAGTAACCTGAAAGAGATACAATCCCATTACCTTGGGTATTACTATATTTATCTTTTTCCCCTCCTCTAGTAGACATAACTTGGAGAGCATACCACTTACTGGTCAAATTATTCTCCTTAGGAGTTGCATTCTCCCATTTCTACACCAGTTGGAATTTTAATACCCTTTTCTTCTTTTTTATGTATTATTAAACTAATAAAAGTTAAGTTTTAAATCGCCTTGTCCTGGGCCCATTACCTAGGCATACATTGCCATTTAACCAGTATTTTGCTGTTGAGTGCTACCAAGTACACTCTTTCAATTGCAGATTGCAATTGATTTTTCTAGACCCCAATCCTTGCAGGGAAAAGTACCCATAAAAGGATTAAATATCTTCAGACGCCATCTTCGCACAACCTCCATTGACAGAGGCAAAGAGAATGACTGGGGATTATGGTTAAGGGAAGTAACACTTAAACAGTTTTGCTGGGGTGCTCTGTGACTCCTCCTACTGGCCATGAGTTGAATATCCCACTAGTAATTGGAATGACGTGGACTCTTCATGCCATAGGAAAGAAATTATAAAAATGAAGCTTCTCAAAATTTTAATGAATTAAAGTGCCCATGTTTTATGATTATTTTTTTAGATACTGGACAGTAATTCACTAAACGTTACAATAACTTAAAATAAAGCTGTCCAGGCTTGAATAAAGTCAAAGATTTTAACTTGAATAAGCATGGGCAGGATGACCCACAGAAAGGCTTGTCTTGTGAACAAAGGAACATAGTACCTTTGTTTTGTTTGTTTTTTGCTTTGCTCTGAATCAGGAAAAAAGAATTCTAGTATTTTCTTTTTCTTTTCTTTTTTTACACACCTTTAAGTGAAAGCTTCCCTGCCCAGTTTTTTTTGTTTTGGAGGTATCAAAACAGGAAAACTAATGTTTTTTAATTTTGTAGGAGTACTGCTCTAGTAAAGATGTTTTCTGTAATTCACTCCACCCTTAAAAATAACTTGTCACTAAGTTTAGCTAAGATCTATTTTGCTCATGTTATGCATATTAGGTGGACAGTGATCACTTACCTGCCATACGCAACATCATTGCTTGGAGCGGAGTCAGATCTTTGACTTGCTTCTTTCGCTTCTTACGTGACATCTCTAGTGCATCAGAAAATCGCACACTATGACCTAGGGAGAAAATGGACCTTTATAAGTCAACAATTACTGACAATATACAGTTTCTGGTACTGTAAACAAATGGAACCACGTTGACAAGTCATTTAAACCTCACTTCTTTTATCGTCCTTCCTCCCATCATCCTCATCGCTGTCCTTGCCATCTGACTGATTGCTGTCACTGTCATCGTCACTGCTTTCTTCGTCATCCTTATGTTCCATCTCATTTGGATAACCTTCATCTTCACTTGAGCTAGAACCATCATGGTGCCCCCTGTTAGCTGTTAAATTGGGAAGAGAATATGTTTATTGGCAATAGGGAAAAATATGCAGATTTATGGAAATGCATAGCTATGAGTGTAGTCACATGCTTTTATTTTTAAATCTTGCTTCCTTTTATTGAGGGTGTAATATATAGCTATATCATCAATCTTGCAATACAAGGCATGAACTCGACTAGGCACAAAAATCAACAACTAACTGTTCATGCTATTTTAGTCCAATATAAAATGTATTACCCATGCCACCCTTTTTAAAAAAAAAATAAAAAAAATTATGCTTACCTGAAAAATTTATTTCTCTTGTGGTGTATCCAGTCCACAGATTCATCCATTACTTGTGGGATATTCTCCTTCCCAACAGGAAGCTGCAAGAGGATCACCCACAGCAGAGCTGTCTATATAGCTCCTCCCCTAACTGCCACCTCCAGTCATTCGACCGAAGACAAGCAAGAGAAAGGAGAAACTATAGGGTGCAGTGGTGACTGTAGTTTAAAAATAAAAAACACCTGCCTTAAAATGACAGGGCGGGCCGTGGACTGGATACACCACAAGAGAAATAAATTTATCAGGTAAGCATAAAACAGAATTTATGTTTACCTGATAAATTACTTTCTCCAACGGTGTGTCCGGTCCACGGCGTCATCCTTACTTGTGGGATATTCTCTTCCCCAACAGGAAATGGCAAAGAGCCCAGCAAAGCTGGTCACATGATCCCTCCTAGGCTCCGCCTTCCCCAGTCATTCGACCGACGTAAAGGAGGAATATTTGCATAGGAGAAACCATATGATACCGTGGTGACTGTAGTTAAAGAAAATAAATTATCAGACCTGATTAAAAAACCAGGGCGGGCCGTGGACCGGACACACCGTTGGAGAAAGTAATTTATCAGGTAAACATAAATTCTGTTTTCTCCAACATAGGTGTGTCCGGTCCACGGCGTCATCCTTACTTGTGGGAACCAATACCAAAGCTTTAGGACACGGATGAAGGGAGGGAGCAAATCAGGTCACCTAGATGGAAGGCACCACGGCTTGCAAAACCTTTCTCCCAAAAATAGCCTCAGAAGAAGCAAAAGTATCAAACTTGTAAAATTTAGTAAAAGTGTGCAGTGAAGACCAAGTCGCTGCCTTACATATCTGATCAACAGAAGCCTCGTTCTTGAAGGCCCATGTGGAAGCCACAGCCCTAGTGGAATGAGCTGTGATTCTGTCAGGAGGCTGCCGTCCGGCAGTCTCGTAAGCCAATCTGATGATGCTTTTAATCCAAAAAGAGAGAGAGGTAGAAGTTGCTTTTTGACCTCTCCTTTTACCAGAACAAACAACAAACAAGGAAGATGTTTGTCTAAAATCCTTTGTAGCATCTAAATAGAATTTTAGAGCGCGAACAACATCCAAATTGTGCAACAAACGTTCCTTCTTTGAAACTGGATTCGGACACAAAGAAGGCACGACTATCTCCTGGTTAATGTTTTTGTTAGAAACAACTTTCGGAAGAAAACCAGGTTTAGTACGTAAAACCACCTTATCTGCATGGAACACCAGATAAGGAGGAGAACACTGCAGAGCAGATAATTCTGAAACTCTTCTAGCAGAAGAAATTGCAACCAAAAACAAAACTTTCCAAGATAATAACTTAATATCAACGGAATGTAAGGGTTCAAACGGAACCCCCTGAAGAACTGAAAGAACTAAATTGAGACTCCAAGGAGGAGTCAAAGGTTTGTAAACAGGCTTGATTCTAACCAGAGCCTGAACAAAGGCTTGAACATCTGGCACAGCTGCCAGCTTTTTGTGAAGTAACACAGACAAGGCAGAAATCTGTCCCTTCAAGGAACTTGCAGATAATCCTTTCTCCAATCCTTCTTGAAGAAAGGATAGAATCTTAGGAATTTTTACCTTGTCCCAAGGGAATCCTTTAGATTCACACCAACAGATATATTTTTTCCATATTTTGTGGTAAATTTTTCTAGTTACAGGCTTTCTGGCCTGAACAAGAGTATCAATAACAGAATCTGAGAACCCTCGCTTTGATAAGATCAAGCGTTCAATCTCCAAGCAGTCAGTTGGAGTGAGACCAGATTCGGATGTTCGAACGGACCTTGAACAAGAAGGTCTCGTCTCAAAGGTAGCTTCCATGGTGGAGCCGATGACATATTCACCAGGTCTGCATACCAAGTCCTGCGTGGCCACGCAGGAGCTATCAAGATCACCGATGCCCTCTCCTGATTGATCCTGGCTACCAGCCTGGGGATGAGAGGAAACGGCGGGAATACATAAGCTAGTTTGAAGGTCCAAGGTGCTACTAGTGCATCTACTAGAGTCGCCTTGGGATCCCTGGATCTGGACCCGTAGCAAGGAACCTTGAAGTTCTGACGAGAGGCCATCAGATCCATGTCTGGAATGCCCCACAGTTGAGTAATTTGGGCAAAGATTTCCGGATGGAGTTCCCACTCCCCCGGATGTAATGTCTGACGACTCAGAAAATCCGCTTCCCAATTTTCCACTCCTGGGATGTGGATTGCAGACAAGTGGCAGGAGTGAGTCTCCGCCCATTGAATGATTTTGGTCACTTCTTCCATCGCCAGGGAACTCCTTGTTCCCCCCTGATGATTGATGTACGCAACAGTCGTCATGTTGTCTGATTGAAACCGTATGAACTTGGCCTTTGCTAGCTGAGGCCAAGCCTTGAGAGCATTGAGTATCGCTCTCAGTTCTAGAATATTTATCGGTAGAAGAGATTCTTCCCGAGACCAAAGACCCTGAGCTTTCAGGGGTCCCCAGACCGCGCCCCAGCCCATCAGACTGGCGTCGGTCGTGACAATGACCCACTCTGGTCTGCGGAAGCTCATCCCCTGTGACAGGTTGTCCAGGGACAGCCACCAACGGAGTGAATCTCTGGTCCTCTGATTTACTTGTATCGTCGGAGACAAGTCTGTATAGTCCCCATTCCACTGACTGAGCATGCACAGTTGTAATGGTCTTAGATGAATGCGCGCAAAAGGAACTATGTCCATTGCCGCTACCATCAAACCTATCACTTCCATGCACTGCGCTATGGAAGGAAGAGGAACGGAATGAAGTATTTGACAAGAGTTTAGAAGTTTTGTTTTTCTGGCCTCTGTCAGAAAAATCCTCATTTCTAAGGAGTCTATTATTGTTCCCAAGAAGGGAACCCTCGTTGACTGAGATAGAGAACTCTTTTCTACGTTCACTTTCCATCCGTGAGATCTGAGGAAGGCCAGGACAATGTCCGTGTGAGCCTTTGCTTGAGGAAGGGACGACGCTTGAATCAGAATGTCGTCCAAGTAAGGTACTACTGCAATGCCCCTTGGTCTTAGCACCGCTAGAAGGGACCCTAGTACCTTTGTGAAAATCCTTGGAGCAGTGGCTAATCCGAACGGAAGTGCCACGAACTGGTAATGCTTGTCCAGGAATGCGAACCTTAGGAACCGATGATGTTCCTTGTGGATAGGAATATGTAGATACGCATCCTTTAAATCCACCGTGGTCATGAATTGACCTTCCTGGATGGAAGGAAGAATTGTTCGAATGGTTTCCATTTTGAACGATGGAACCTTGAGAAACTTGTTTAGGATCTTGAGATCTAAGATTGGTCTGAACGTTCCCTCTTTTTTGGGAACTACGAACAGATTGGAGTAGAACCCCATCCCTTGTTCTCCTAATGGAACAGGATGAATCACTCCCATTTTTAACAGGTCTTCTACACAATGTAAGAATGCCTGTTTTTTTATATGGTCTGAAGACAATTGAGACCTGTGGAACCTCCCCCTTGGGGGAAGCCCCTTGAATTCCAGAAGATAACCTTGGGAGACTATTTCTAGCGCCCAAGGATCCAGAACATCTCTTGCCCAAGCCTGAGCGAAGAGAGAGAGTCTGCCCCCCACCAGATCCGGTCCCGGATCGGGGGCCAACATCTCATGCTGTCTTGGTAGCAGTGGCAGGTTTCTTGGCCTGCTTTCCCTTGTTCCAGCCTTGCATTGGTCTCCAGGCTGGCTTGGCTTGAGAAGTATTACCCTCTTGCTTAGAGGACGTAGCACTTGGGGCTGGTCCGTTTCTACGAAAGGGACGAAAATTAGGTTTATTTTTGGCCTTGAAAGACCTATCCTGAGGAAGGGCGTGGCCCTTGCCCCCAGTGATATCAGAGATAATCTCTTTCAAGTCAGGGCCAAACAGCGTTTTCCCCTTGAAAGGAATGTTAAGCAATTTGTTCTTGGAAGACGCATCCGCTGACCAAGATTTTAACCAAAGCGCTCTGCGCGCCACAATAGCAAACCCAGAATTTTTCGCCGCTAACCTAGCCAATTGCAAAGTGGCGTCTAGGGTGAAAGAATTAGCCAATTTGAGAGCACGGATTCTGTCCATAATCTCCTCATAAGAAGGAGAATTACTAGTGATCGCCTTTTCTAGCTCATCGAACCAGAAACACGCGGCTGTAGTGACAGGGACAATGCATGAAATTGGTTGTAGAAGGTAACCTTGCTGAACAAACATCTTTTTAAGCAAACCTTCTAATTTTTTATCCATAGGATCTTTGAAAGCACAACTATCTTCTATGGGTATAGTGGTGCGTTTGTTTAGAGTAGAAACCGCCCCCTCGACCTTGGGGACTGTCTGCCATAAGTCCTTTCTGGGGTCGACCATAGGAAACAATTTTTTAAATATGGGGGGAGGGACGAAAGGTATACCGGGCCTTTCCCATTCTTTATTTACAATGTCCGCCACCCGCTTGGGTATAGGAAAAGCTTCGGGGGGCCCCGGGACCTCAAGGAACTTGTCCATTTTACATAGTTTCTCTGGGATGACCAAATTCTCACAATCATCCAGAGTGGATAACACCTCCTTAAGCAGAGCGCGGAGATGTTCCAACTTAAATTTAAATGTAATCACATCAGGTTCAGCTTGTTGAGAAATTTTCCCTGAATCTGAAATTTCTCCCTCAGACAAAACCTCCCTGGCCCCCTCAGACTGGTGTAGGGGCCCTTCAGAAACAATATCATCAGCGTCCTCATGCTCTTCAGTATTTTCTAAAACAGAGCAGTCGCGCTTTCGCTGATAAGTGGGCATTTTGGCTAAAATGTTTTTGATAGAATTATCCATTACAGCCGTTAATTGTTGCATAGTAAGGAGTATTGGCGCGCTAGATGTACTAGGGGCCTCCTGTGTGGGCAAGACTGGTGTAGACGAAGGAGGGGATGATGCAGTACCATGCTTACTCCCCTCACTTGAGGAATCATCTTGGGCATCATTTTCTCTAAATTTTGTGTCACATAAATCACATCTATTTAAATGAGAAGGAACCTTGGCTTCCCCACATTCAGAACACAGTCTATCTGGCAGTTCAGACATGTTAAACAGGCATAAACTTGATAACAAAGTACAAAAAACGTTTTAAAATAAAACCGTTACTGTCACTTTAAATTTTAAACTGAACACACTTTATTACTGCAATTGCGAAAAAGTATGAAGGAATTGTTCAAAATTCACCAAAATTTCACCACAGTGTCTTAAAGCCTTAAAAGTATTGCACACCAAATTTGGAAGCTTTAACCCTTAAAATAACGGAACCGGAGCCGTTTTTATATTTAACCCCTTTACAGTCCCTGGTATCTGCTTTGCTGAGACCCAACCAAGCCCAAAGGGGAATACGATACCAAATGACGCCTTCAGAAAGTCTTTTCTATGTATCAGAGCTCCTCACACATGCATCTGCATGTCATGCTTCTCAAAAACAAGTGCGCAATACAGGCGCGAAAATGAGACTCTGCCTATGATTAGGGAAAGCCCCTAGAGCATAAGGTGTCTAATACAGTGCCTGCCGGTTATTTTACAAAATTCCCAAGATTAAAATAATTCCTCAAGGCTATGGAGTATAAAATATGTTTGTATATAAATCGATTTAGCCCAGAAAATGTCTACAGTCTTAAAAAGCCCTTGTGAAGCCCTTATTTACTGTCTGTAATAAAAATGGCTTACCGGATCCCATAGGGAAAATGACAGCTTCCAGCATTACATCGTCTTGTTAGAATGTGTCATACCTCAAGCAGCAAAAGTCTGCTCACTGTTCCCCCAACTGAAGTTAATTCCTCTCAACAGTCCTGTGTGGAACAGCCATCGATTTTAGTAACGGTTGCTAAAATCATTTTCCTCTTACAAACAGAAATCTTCATCTCTTTTCTGTTTCAGAGTAAATAGTACATACCAGCACTATTTTAAAATAACAAACTCTTGATTGAATAATAAAAACTACAGTTAAACACTAAAAAACTCTAAGCCATCTCCGTGGAGATGTTGCCTGTACAACGGCAAAGAGAATGACTGGGGAAGGCGGAGCCTAGGAGGGATCATGTGACCAGCTTTGCTGGGCTCTTTGCCATTTCCTGTTGGGGAAGAGAATATCCCACAAGTAAGGATGACGCCGTGGACCGGACACACCTATGTTGGAGAAATTGTGTTTTCTCTTGTAAGGTGTATCCAGTCCACGGATTCATCCATTACTTGTGGGATACCAATACCAAAGCTATAGGACATGGATGAAGGGAGGGACAAGGCAGGCGCTTAAACGGAAGGCACCACTGCCTGTAAGACCTTTCTCCCAAAAATAGCCTCCGAAGAAGCAAAAGTATCAAATTTATAGAATTTAGAAAAAGTATGAAGCGAAGACCAAGTCGCCGCCTTACAAATCTGTTCAACAGAAGCCTCATTTTTAAAAGCCCATGTGGAAGCCACCGCTCTAGTGGAATGAGCAGTAATTCTTTCAGGAGGCTGCTGGCCAGCAGTCTCATAAGATAAGCGGATTATACTTCTTAACCAAAAAGAAAGAGAGGTTGCTGAAACATTTTGGCCTTTCCTCTGTCCAGAGTAGACAACAAACAAGCAGATGTTTGATGAAAATCTTTAGTAGCTTGTAAATAAAACTTTAAAGCACGAACCACGTCAAGATTGTGTAAAACACGTTCTTTCTTTGAAGAAGGATTAAAACACAGTGACGGAACAACAATATCCTGATTGATATTTTTATTAGATACCACCTTAGGAAGAAACCCAGGTTTGGTACGCAAAACTACCTTATCTGCATGGAAGATCAGATAAGGGGAATCACACTGCAAGGCAGATAACTCTGAAACTCTTCGAGCCGAAGAGATAGCTACCAGAAACAAAACTTTCCAAGATAAAAGCTTGATATCTATGGAATGCAGAGGTTCAAACGGAACCCCTTGAAGAACCTTAAGAACTAAATTTAAACTCCATGGCAGAGCAACAGGTTTAAACACAGGCATAATTCTAACTAAAGCAGAAATCTGTCCCTTTAAGGAACTAGCTGACAATCCCTTCTCCAATCCTTCTTGGAGAAAAGATAATATCCTGGGAATCCTGACTTAACTCCATGAGTAACCCTTGGATTCACACCAATGAAGATATTTACACCATATCTTATGATAGATTTTCCTGGTGACAGGCTTTCGAGCCTGAATTAAGGTATCAATTACCGACTCGGAGAAACCACGTTTTGATAAAATCAAGCGTTCAATCTCCAAGTAGTCAGGCGCAGAGAAATTAGATTTGGATGGTTGAAAGGACCCTGAAGTAGAAGGTCCTGCCTCAGCGGTAGAGTCCATGGTGGAAGGGATGACATGTCCACCAGATCTGCATACCAAGTCCTGCGTGGCCACGCAGGTGCTATCAAAATCACAGAAGCTCTCTCCTGCTTGATCTTGGCAATCAGACGAGGGAGCAGAGGAAACAGTGGAAACACATAAGCCAGGTTGAAAGACCAAGGCGCTGCTAGAGCATCTATCAGCACTGCCTTGGGATCCCTGGACCTGGATCCGTAACAAGGAAGCTTGGCGTTCTGACGAGACGCCATGAGATCCAGTTCTGGTTTGCCCCAAAGTTGAATCAACTGTGCAAACACCTCCGGATGGAGCTCCCAGTCCCCCGGACGAAAAGTCTGTCGACTTAGAAAATCCGCCTCCCAGTTCTCTACTCCTGGGATATGGATAGCTGAGAGATGACAAGAGTGAACCTCTGCCCATTGAATTATTTTTGTAACCTCCATCATTGCTAGGGAACTCCTTGATCCCCCTTGATGGTTGATGTAGGCTACAGTCGTGATATTGTCCGACTGAAATCTGATGAACCTGACCGCAGCTAGCTGAGGCCAAGCCTGAAGAGCATTGAATATCACTCTTAGTTCCAGAATGTTTATCGGAAGGAGTGTCTCCTCCTGAGTCCACAAGCCCTGAGCTTTCAGGGAGTTCCAGACTGCACCCCAGCCCAGAAGGCTGGCATCTGTCGTTACTATTGTCCAATCTGGCCTGCGGAAGGTCATACCCTTGGACAGATGGACCCGAGATAGCCACCAGAGAAGAGAATCCCTGGTCTCTTGATCCAGATTTAGTAGAGGGGACAAATCTGTGTAATCCCCATTCCACTGACTGAGCATGCAGATTTGCAGCGGTCTGAGATGTAGGCGGGCAAACGGCACTATGTCCATTGCCGCTACCATTAAGCCGATAACTTCCATACACTGAGCCACTGAAGGGCGAGAAGTAGAATAAAGAAAACGGCAGGAATTTAGAAGTTTTGACAACCTGGCCTCTGTCAGGTAAATCTTCATTTCTACAGAATCTATCAGAGTTCCTAGGAAGGAAACTCTTGTGAGAGGGGATAGAGAACTCTTTTCTTCGTTCACTTTCCACCCATGCGACCTCAGGAATGCCAGAACAATGTCTGTATGGGACCTGGCGATTTGAAAATTCGACACCTGCATTGGAATGTCGTCTAGGTAAGGGGCTACTGCTATACCCTGCGGTCTTAGGACCGCTAGGAGTGACCCCAGAACCTTCGTAAAGATTCTTGGTGCCGTAGCTAACCCAAACTGGTAATGCCCGTCTAGGAAGGCGAACCTGAGAAACCGATGATGATCTCTGTGTATCGGAATGTGCAGATAAGCATCCTTTAAGTCCATGGTAGTCCTATATTGACCCTCCTGGATCATAGGTAGGATGGTTCGAATAGTCTCCATCTTGAAGGATGGGACCCTGAGAAATTAGTTTAGGATCTTGAGATCTAAGATTGGTCTGAAGGTTCCCTCTTTCTTGGGAACCACAAACAGATTTGAATAGAAGCCTTGCCCCTGTTCCTCCTTTGGAACTGGGTGGATCACTCCCATAACTAGGAGGTCTTGATCACAATGTATGAATGCCTCTCTCTTTATCTGGTTTGCAGATAATTGTGAGAGATGAAATCTTCCTTTTGGGGAAGAAGCTTTGAAGTCCAGAAGATATCCCTGGGACACGATTTCCAACGCCCAGGGATCCTGGACATCTCTTGCCCAAGCCTGGGCGAAGAGAGAAAGTCTGCCCCCTACTAGATCCGTTACCGGATCGGGGGCTGATCTTTCATGCTGTCTTAGAGGCAGCAGCAGGTTTTTTGGCCTGCTTTTCTTTGTTCCAAGCCTGGTTAGGTCTCCAGACCGGCTTGGACTGGGCAAAATTTCCCTCTTGTTTTGTATTAGAGAAAGTTGAAGCTGCGCCACTCTTGAAGTTTCGAAAGGCACGAAAATTAGACTGTTTGGTCCTTAATTTGTTGGACCTATCCTGAGGAAGGGCGTGACCTTTTCCTCCAGTAATATCAGAAATGATCTCCTTCAGTCCAGGCCCGAATAGGGTCTGCCCCTTGAAGGGAATGTTGAGAAGCTTAGACTTTGAAGTAACGTCAGCTGACCAGGATTTAAGCCATAGCGCCCTACGCGCCTGAATAGCAAAACCTGAGTTCTTAGCCGTTAGTTTGGTTAAATGAACAATGGCGTAAGAAACAAATGAATTGGCTAGCTTACGAGCTTTAAGCTCGTCAAGGATATCATCCAATGGGGTTTCTACCTGTAGAGCCTCTTCTAGAGACTCAAACCAGAAGGCTGCAGCAGCAGTGACAGGGGCAATGCATGCAAGGGGCTGGAGAATAAAACCTTGTTTAATAAAAAATGTCTTACGGTAACCCTCTAATTTTTTGTCCATTGGATCTAGAAAAGCACAACTGTCCTCGAAAGGGATAGTTGTACGCTTCGCTAGAGTAGAGACTGCTTCCTCCACCTTAGGGACCGTTTGCCACAAGTCCCGTGTAGCGGCATCTATGGGAAACATCTTTTTAAAAACAGGAGGGGGAGAGAATGGTACACCTGGTCTATCCCTTTCCTTAGTAATAATTTCTGAAAACCTCTTAGGTATTGGAAAAACATCAGTGTAAACAGGCACTGCGTAGTATTTATCCAATTTACACAATTTCTCTGGGACTACAATGGCGTCACAGTCATCCAGAGTTGCTAAAACCTCCCTGAGCAACATGCAGAGGTGTTCAAGCTTAAATTTAAATGTAGACATATCAGAATCAGGTTGAAGTGTCTTCCCTGAGTCAGAAAAATCACCCACAGATAGAAGCTCTCCTTCGGCTTCTGCACATTGTGAGGGTATGTCAGACATAGCTACTAAAGCGTCAAAGAGCTCTGTATTTGTTCTAGCCCCAGAGCTGTCTCGCTTTCCTTGTAACCCTGGCAGTTTGGACAATACTTCTGTAAGAGTATGATTCATAACTGCCGCCATGTCTTGTAAAGTATACGCAATGGGCGCGCTAGATGTACTTGGCGCCCCTTGAGCGGGAGTTAAAGGCTCTGACACGTGGGGAGAGTTAGTCGGCATAACTTCCCCCTTGTCAATTTCCTCTGGTGATAAATCTTTTAAAGCCAGAATATGATCTTTATAACTTATAGTAAGATCAGTGCATTTGGTTCACATTCTAAGAGGGGGTTTCACAATGGCTTCTAAACATAATGAACAAGGAGTTTCCTCTATGTCAGACATGTTTAACAGACTAGTAATGAGACCAGCAAGCTTTGAAAACACTTTAATTAATGTGAAAAAGCAGAATATAAAAAACGGTACTGTGCCTTTAAGGGAAAAAAACAAACACAAAAACTGCAAAACAGTGAAAAAAGCAGTTAACTATGAAATTTTTACAGTGTTTATAATAGACTAAAATAGCATTGCAAAAAAACGGTAAAAACCGTTTTATAACAGTCACAAGCAAACTGCCACAGCTCTACTGTGGCTCCTACCTTCCCATAAAACGACTTTTGTAGGCACAAAAAACCCTTTACAGAGATCCAATATGTCAGGGGACTCCTTCAGGGAAGCTGGATGTCTCAGAATGTAAAAACAACTGCGCAATTAGAGCGCAAAAAACATAATTTATGCTTACCTAATAAATTTATTTCTCTTGTAGTGTATCCAGTCCACAGATCATCCATTACTTATGGGATATATTCTCCTTCCCAACAGGAAGCTGCAAGAGTCCACCCACAGCAAAGCTGCTATATAGCTCCTCCCCTAACTGCCATTACCAGTCATTCGACCGAAAACATGTAGAGAAAGGAAAACCATAGGGTGCAGTGGTGACTGTAGTTTAATGGAAAAATTACCTGCCTTAAAGTGACAGGGCGGGCCGTGGACTGGATACACTACAAGAGAAATAAATTTATCAGGTAAGCATAAATTATGTTTTCTCTCTCCAGCAGTCTCATAAGCTAAATGAATTATGCTTTTTAACCAAAAAGACAGAGAGGTTGCTGAAGTCCTTTGACCTCTCCTCTGTCCAGAATAGACAACAAACAAGGTGAATGTTTGATGAAAATCTGTAGTAGCTTGTAAGTAAAACTTTAAAACACGAACCACGTCCAAATTGTGTAATAGACGTTCCTTCTTTGAAGAAGGATTAGGATACAAGAATGGAACAACAATCTCTTGAGTGATATTCTTGTTAGATACCACCTTAGGTAAAAACCCAGGTTGGTACACAGGACTACCTTATCCGTACGGAGAACCAGATAAGGAGAATCACATTGCAACGCAGATAACTCGGAGACTCTATGAGCCGAGGAAATAGCTACCAAAAAGGAACTTTCCAAGATAGAAGTTTGATATCTATGGAATGAAAAGGTTCAAATGGAACTCCTTGAAGAACCTTAAGAACCAGCTTTAAGCTCCATGGCGGAGCAACATTTTTAACCACAGGCTTGGTTCTAACCAAAGCCTGACCAAATGCCTGAACGTCTAGAATACCTGCCAGACGCTTGTGCAAAAGAATAGACAGAGTAGAAATCTGTCCTTTTAAAGAACTAGCTGACAACCATTTTCTCAAAATCATCTTGGAGAAAAGATAATATCCTGGGAATCCAGACTTTACTCCATGAGTAACCCTTGGATTCATAACAATAAGATATTTACACCATATCTTATGTTAAATTTTCCTAGAGACAGGCTTTTATGCCTGTATTAAGGTATCAATTACTGACTCGGAGAAGCCATGCTTTGATAACATCAAGCGTTCTGTCTCCAGGCAGTCCATCTCAGATTAGTTATATTTAGATGGTTGAAAATACCCTGAGGTAGAGGGTCCTGTCTCAGAAGCAGAGACCGTGGTGGAAAGGATGACATGTCCACCAGATCTGCATACCAGGTCCTGCGTGGCCACGCAGGCGCTGTCAAAAGCACCAAAGCACTCTCCTGCTTGATCTTGTGCAAACCCCTCCGGAGGGAATTCCCACTCCCCCGGATGAAAAGTCTGACGACTTAGAAAATCTGCCTCCCAGTTCTCAACACCTGGGATAGGGATAGCTTTTAGACAAGAGTGAGTCTCTGTCCAGTGAATTATTTTAAGACTTCTAACATTGCTAGGGAACTTCTGTTCCCCCTTGATGGTTGATGTAAGCCACAGTCGTGATATTGTCCGACTGAAATATGATGTACCTCAGAGTTGCTAACTGAGGCCAAGTCTGAAAAGCATGGAATATCGCTCCCAGTTCCAGAATATTCATTAGAAGGAGGGTCTCCTCCTGAGTCCACTATCCCTGAGCCTTCAGGGAGTTCCAGACTGTATCCCCACCTAAAAGGCTGGCATCTGTTGTAACAATTGTCCCATCTGACCTGCGGAAGGTCATACCCTTGGACAGATGGACCCGAGATAGTCACCAGAGAAGAGAATCTCTGGTTTCTTGGTCAGGATTTAGCAGGAGAACAAATCTGTGTAATCCCCGTTCCTCTGGCTGAGCATGCATAGTTGCAGTGGTCTGAAATGTAGGCGTGCAAACGGTACTATGTCCCTTGCCGCTACCATTAAGCCGATTACATTCATGTACTGAGCCACCAAAGGGCGCGGATGGAATGAAGAACACGGCAGAAATTTAGAAACTTTGACAACCTGGACTCCGTCAGGTAAATTTTAATTTCTACAAAATCTATCAGAATCCCTAGGAGGGAAACCCTTGATATTGGGGATAGAGAACTCTTTCCTTGTTCACTTTCCACCCATGCGATCTCAGAAATGCCAGTACTACGTCCGTATGAGACTTGGCAACTTGGATGTTTGACGCCTGTATCAGGATGTCGTCTAAATAAGGGGCCACTTCTATGCCCCGCGGCCTAAGGACCGCCAAAGTGACCCCAGAACCTCCATAAAGATTCTAGGGGCTGTAGTTAACCCAAAGGAAAGAGCTACAAACTGGTAATGCCTGTCTAGAAAGGCAAACCTGAAAAACCGATGGTGATCTTTATGCATCGTAATGTGAGGATAAGCATCCTTCAAATCCATTGTAGTCCTCTATTGACTCTCCTGGATCATAGTTAAGATGGTACGAATAGTTTCCATCTTAAATGATAGAATTCTAAAGAATTTGTTTAAGATCTTTTAGATCCAAAATAGGTCTGAAGGTTTCCTTTCCTTGGGAACCACAAACCGATTTGAGGAAAACTGTGTCCCTGTTCCTCTATTGGAACTGAATGGGTCACATACACAATGCAAGAATGTCTCTTTCTTTATCTGGTTTGCAGATAAATGTGAAAGGCAAAAACTCCCCTTTTTTGGGGGGGAAAGCTTTGAAATCCAGAAGATATCTCTGGGGTATAATTTCCAATGCCCAGGGATCCTGGGCATCTCTTGCCCACGCCTGGGCGAAGAATGAAGTCTGCCCCCTATAGGATCCGTTACCAGATAGGGGTCCGTTCCTCATGCTGTTTTAGAGGCAGCAGCAGGCTCCTTGACCTGCTTATCTTTGTTCCAGGTCCGGTTGTCTCCAGACCGCCTTGGACTGAGCAAAAGTTCCCTCTTATTTTGCCTTAGAGGAAGTTGATGCCACACCTGCCTTGAATTTTCGAAAGGCACGAAAATTAGGCCTTTTTTGTCCCTTAAATTGGACCTGTCCTGAGGAAGGGCATGATCTTTTCCTCCAGTGATATAAGTAATAATCTCCTTCAAACTAGGCCTGAATAGGGTCTGCCCCTTGAAGAGAAGTTAAGTAGCTTATTTATTAAAGTCACGACAGCTGACCATGATATAAGCCATAGCGCTCTGCGCGCCAGTATAGTAAAAAACAGAATTCTTAGCCGTTAGTCTAGTCAAAGGAACAAAGGCATCAGAAAACAAAGGAATTGGCTAGCTTAAGTGCTCTAAGCTTGTCAAATATATTCATCCAATGGAGCCTGTAAAGCCTCATCAAGAGACTCAAACCAGAACGCTGCAGCAGCAGTGACAGGAGCAATGCGTGCAAGGGGCTGCAGGATAAAACCTTGTTGAATAAACATTTTTTATCCATTGGATCTAAAAAAGCACAACAGTCCTCGCCAGAGGTAGTGGTACGCTTAGCTAGAGTAGAAACTCTTCTCTCCACCTTAGGAACTGTCTGCCATAAGTCCCGTGTGGTGGCAACTATTAGAAAACATTCTTCTAAAAAATAGGAGGGGAAGAGAACGGCACACCTGGTCTATCCCATTCCTTATGAAAAATTTTAGTAAACCTCTTTAGGTATTGGAAAAACATAAGTACACACCGGCACTGCATATTATTTATCCAGTCTACACAATTTCTCTGGCACTGCGATTGTACACATTCATTCAGAGCAGCTAAAGCCTCCCTGAGCAACAAGTGGAGGTTCTCAAGCATAAATTTTAAATGTAGAAATATCAGAATCAGGTTAAATCATCTTCCCTGAGTCACAAATATCACCCACAGACTAAGCATATTGTGAGGTAGTATCAGACATGGTTCTTAAAGCGTCTGTATGCTCTGTATCTACCCCCAGAGCTGTTTTGCTTTCCTTTAATTTCAGGTAGTCTGACTAATACTGTTGCCAGTGTATTATACACAACCTTTGCCATGTCTTGTAAAATAAACGCTATGGGCGCCATTGATATACTTGGCGCCATTTGAACGTGAGTCCCTGGAGCGGGAGTCAAAGGGTCTGACACGTGGGGAGAGTTAGTCGGCATAACTTCCCCCTCGACAGAATCCTCTGGTAAAATAAACGCTATGGGTGCCCTTGATGTACTTGGCGCCATTTGAGCGTGAGTCCCTAAAGCGGGAGTCAAAGGGTCTGACACGTGGGCATAACTTCCCCCTCGACAGAATCCTCTGGTGATAATGTTTTTAAAGACAAAAAATGATCTTTATTGTTTAACATGAAATCAGTACATCTGGTACACATTCTAAAATGGGGTTCCCACCATGGCTTTAAACATAATAAACACAGAGCCTCCTCTATGTTAGACATGTTAGAACTAATAAAGAGACTAGTAAGCTTGGAAAACACTTTAAATCAAGTTAACAAGCAAATATAACAAATCTTACTGTGCCTTTAAGAGAAACAAATTTTGTCAAAATTTGAAAAACAGTGAAAAAAGGCAGTAAATCAAACGAAATTTTTACAGTACATGTAATAAGTTAACAGAGCATTGCACCCACTTGCAAATGGATGATTAACCCCTTAATGCAAAAAACAGATAAAAAAAAAAAAAAAAACGACATTTTTTTAAACAGACACAACAAAACTGCCACAGCTGAGCTGTGGATTACCTTCCCTATAACTGTTTCTATGCAAAATTTAAGCCAGCCATGTGGAAAAATTAGGCCCCAATAAGTTTTATCACCAAACATATGTTAAAAAACGATTAAACATGCCAGCAAACGTTTTAAAACACATTCTTATAAGAGTATGTATGTCTATTAATAAGCCTGATCCAGTCGCTATCACTGCATTTAAGGCTTTACTTACATTACTTCGGTATCAGCAGTGTTTTCTTAGTCAATTCCATTCCTTAGAAAAATATATTACTGCACATACCTTAGCATATATCTCTATCAATCAGCCTGGTACCAGTCGCTTTCACTGCATTTAAAGGCTGTACTTACATTACTTCGGTATCAGCAGTGTTTTCTTAGTCAATTCCATTCCTTAGAAAAATATTTTACTGCACATACCTTATTTGCAGGAAAACCTGCACGCCATTCCCCCTCTGAAGTACCTTACTCCTCAGAATGTGTGAGAACAGCAACTGGATCTTAGTTACGTCTGCTAAGATCATAGAAAAAACGCAGGCAGATTCTTCTTCCAAATACTGCCTGAGATAAACAGCACACTCCGGTGCCATTTAAAAATAACAAACTTTTGATTGAAGAAATAAACTAAGTATAAAAAACCACAGACTCTCACGACCTCCTATCTATGTTGAGACTTGCAAGAGAATGACTGGTAATGGCAGTTAGGGGAGGAGCTATATAGCAGCTTTGCTGTGGGTGGACTCTTGCAGCTTCCTGTTGGGAAGGAGAATATATCCCATAAGTAATGGATGATCCGTGGACTGGATACACTTAACAAGAGAAATAGGCCCCTCCTACCATGCACTCAAAGTCAGAGGGCATTAAAAAACTATTCCTAGGAGTAAAATCACAGCCATGTGGAAACTAGGCCCCAAATAAAGATGTATCACCTCAGTAAAAAAAGATATATATATATATATATATATATATATACAAATGTTTTACATACTAAGCCATAATAGAAAGTAATATGAAAATTACCCTTTACTGCAAGCATGATGCCAGTCGTTTATTAAATCACTGCAATCAGGCTTACCTTAACTATATCAGGCACTGTCAGCATTTTCTAGTCCTTATCCTCTAGAAAATAATATACTGAACATACCTCAGGGCAGTTAATTCTGTAGGCCGTTCTCCCAGCTGAAGTTTCCCCATATTCTTCAGTTATGTGTGAGAACAGCAGAGGACCTTAGTTACAACCTGCTAAGATCATCTAAAACCTCAATAATTCTTCTAATTTCTGCCTGAGGTAAAAAAACAGTACAACGCCGGCACGGTTTAAAAATAACAAACTTTTGATTGAAGATAAACTACACTAATTCACATCTCTCTAGCTACTTCCCTTGTCGAGAGCTGCAAGAGAATGACTGGGGGTGGCAGTTAGGGGAGGAGCTATATAGACATCTCTGCTGTGGGTGATCCTCTTGCAGCTTCCTGTTGGGAAGGAGAATATCCCACAAGTAATGGATGAATCCGTGGACTGGATACACCTTACAAGAGAAATGTTCACAACAATAGCCGATTGTTAAAGAACCATTACATTTGACATTTCAACAACATATAAAATGTATCATTATTGCAAGTTAAATATTATTGTAATATACATTATTTTGCTGCCTTTTGCTGAAAGATGCATCTAAAAATTGTGCTAGTTTCACTTTCTCTCTTAGGCAATTTATGTAAGCTTTTGTTTACTTCTCCCTCCCCCTAAGATTCTCTGCAGTGACATGTTTGTAAAAGGTGGATTATCAGTTTTGCATCAAGAGTCATGATAGGAGAAGCATTCTTTGCAATAGTTACTAAGTTGAATCAATGCTAAACCACACCAAGGGAAGAGATGAGGGCAGTTTTTGCTATATTTGAATATAAGTAATTGGTTAGCAAGGATTCTTTTGTTCTGTGGGACAGGAAAATCAGTGAAATGATTAAACATAAAACAATATGCTCATTTGACAAAATGAAGCTGCAGTTTTCACTGCAAAATTATTCTCAGATATGAAGGTTCAAAAATCATATAGTTTACAACTTGTGTTTTGTGGTCCTTTAATGGTGAACACTTGCATAAGCAGCCAAACTGCAGTTTTAGCTCAGAAGCACCTCTTTCTAACTAGGGGTCCTTTAAAAAAAGTTAATCCCTCTTGAATGCAGGTGAAATGGCTACCACAAACTCCTTCTACAGAGAGAGCTATTATAAAGCCATCAGGAACGTGTTTGTGTGTTTCCCCTCCTCCATATCAAATACTATCCCTCACGTAAAAAAAAAAATCAAATGGGAAATTACCATAGAAATTGCGTTCGCCTTGCTACTAGATGATACTTAGATTCTCTAGGCTATGAATCCTAACTTCTTTACGTGTAGTAAAATGTGGCCAGTGACCCATCTTTCAAAAGAAGAATAAGGGGTTGGGCTATTTTAGGGGTCCAACGACTCTAAATATCCCAAACTATCCAATATATTAACATAATACCCCTCATTGAAATAATATACTTTGTGCCTGGCAGCAACTGCGAGTCACATTGTGTTGTGCTGTTGAAGTCAGGACCCGTACATTCTTTGTTTCCCTGAACTAATAATTGAAGGTATCAAAACAAAATGTAATAAATATGAGTTTCAAAAATACAAGACAGTGTAAAATTTTAATTGAAGGACCACTCAATGCAGTAGAATTGAAATATTAACACGAGCATAGTAAAAAAACAAATGATTAAACACCTACTCTGAATTTCAAATAAGCAGATGACTTTTTTGACAAATTTATTTTTTCTCCCATTTTCCGGGCCCCTGTATTACGTGACAGACATCAGCCAATCACAGACTAGTATATGTATACCCTTTGAGCTTATGCACATGATCAGTAAGATTTTGTTTCCCATAAAGTGTGAATATAAAAAGACTGTGCAAAATGTAATAAAGGAAGTAAATTAGAAAGGGTCTTAAAACTGCACACTCTGAATCATAAAAGTTTATTTTGATTGAATGTCCCTTTTAGAAAAGGCAAGGATTTTATATTTGATTTTTTTTAATATTTCTACTATGTTAAATGAGTTTATGTACATACATTGAATCCTATGATTTGGCGATTTGGGAAGAAAAACTGTTGCTAAACGTGGAACCATAACGTGTGTCTTTGAAATTCAAAATGAGGCACACTTTACACTATAGAAAACTGCACAGAAAATGGTGTGTGTGTCCTCCCCTCAATTTTGCCTGTGGTTGACAACCAACACCACCACATACGCTCACCCCTCCCACCAAAAAAAAAAAAAAAGGAAAAAAAACGGGGTATTGTTTGTCTATATCACAGAAAAATCAGACATTTCTGTGTAAATATTTAACTAAGAATGACTTCAAAAGGTCAGCATTAAAAGGGTTAAAGGGTAGATTTTTTAAAAGAGCCCCTTTGTATCCCCATGTGTTTTCTTTAATACAATTACACATGCCTCAAACCTACATAACTCTAGAGCCATTTGAATAACATTTGTAAATGTATCACCTAATTCAAACTAATTTCTCCAAAACAAAGTTTTGAAGGTAAAGTTAGATCGTTCTGTAAGCAGCTTATAACATACAAAGTCGCTAAGTTAGTTTCTCTAAAACATTACTTATTTCTATTATATTGTTGTTTTATTTTTCCCTACCGTTCCATTTCAAACTCCTCCCATGAGCCATTTCCTGATTTTGCATCTTATGACGAATAGAGCGGTCCCACCGCTATATATGTATGTGTCTCCAAGGCTCGTGCATGGCGACTAAACGAACTGAGCATGCGCATAAACTCGTCGCCGGTCAACAATGTGCATGCGGTAATCCCAGCCTGTAGTTTTTAGAAATAAGCCTGCTACGTAATCCTCTCTATATAAAAAAAATGGCATTAAGCATGCGCGAAACGGGCCGCACTTGGCTTCCCAGTGAGAGCAAAGGTAACGCATGTGTATAGCGTCCAAGAGAGGGATGACGTCAAATGACGGCCGCCTAACGGCCAGAAAGTCAGTTGGCTGGTGTAAAAATGTGACCAGCAGAAAAAAAACAACAACAACAAAAAAAAAACACACAACGGGTTGAATTTGGATGCAGCAAGATGTCAAATAAAAATGGCCAAAACACGGTAGAAAAGTAAAATTAGAATTTTTGATGAAAGTGCCATTCATTTGTGCTGCAATGTATAGTATTAGATTCAAATACAGCAAACTTTACTTTCACTTTTAAAAAGGGAACGTACAGTCAAAATTAAACTTTCATGATTCGGATAGGGCAAGCAATTTTAAACAACTTTCCAATTTACTTCTGTAATCTCATTTGCTTTGTTCTCTTGGTATCTTTTATTGAAGAGTAAAACTAGGTGTGTAAAACTAGGTAGACACGTGTCTTTAGTACTCTATGGCAGCAGTGTTTTGCAACATTTGTAGCCAAGTTATACAATATTGCAAAACACTGCTGCCATAGAGTACTAAAGACACACTCCGTAGCTCTTACCTAGTTTTACCCTTCAATAAAAGATACCAAGAAAACAAAGCAAAATTGATAACAGAATTGGAAAGTTGTTTAAAAATTACCTGCTCAATCGGAATCATGAGCGTTTACATTTTAACTTTGTCACTTTAACCTTTTATACAAAAAACTAGTCCTAAAGCCCGTGTACACGGGCTATTTTTTGCAGTACAGCGTTCCACTCCTTGCTCTCTCTCCCCCCTCTCTTTTGCTCTTTCTTCCCCCTCTGTTTTGTGCTCTCCCCCCTTCTCTCTTTTGCTCTCTCTCCCCCTCTTTTGCTGTCTCTTTCCCCCCTCTTTTGAGCTCCCTTTCACGGCCGCGCGGCCCCGCCCACGACACGCCCTGCCCTATCACACCAAGCCCCGTCCCCTGTCACGCCCGGTCGGCCCCAGATGCCAGGAGGTTAGTCTGTTGAAGGCCAGGTGTGTTTGTCCTCTGTCCGAAGTTGTCATGCGCAGTAGAGACTAACACACTTGGCCTTTTATATTATAGGATAAAAAAGAAATGATTAATTAAGGCACCTCACCTGTATCAGGGCTGTACCTCAAATCATCCTCCCTTCTTCTATTGAAGTCCAACGCAAAGCCAACTTTACGACCATACATCTGCAGAACTTGTGGTGGAGGAGGGCCTGGTGGGGGTCCAGGAGGCTTCCTTCCTGGAGGTAAACGTGGAACCCCATGACCAGGGGGGAAAGCTACAGAGACACCTCGACTAGAGAGCCTGGAAATGGGGATAAAACATGGTTATTTATAGGTTTGGTTTGTGTAATGAAAACTGGTCTTTATAGAAAAATTATGGTAACTACTATAAAATGTACAGCAATTTAGATTTTAGAATCTTTGTACAGTAATCTTTGTAGAGTAATGTGTAAACTATGAAGTCCGATTTTTTTTTCAGTTTATTTTAATTGAATACAGAATTTTTCATCCAAATTTTGCGTCAGCTGAGACGTCATGAAAAAGAAGGTAAGCAAAAACAGAGTACATTTATGTGAAAATATAATTTATACTTTCCTGATACATTCTCTCTTTCTTGGTAGTTATAGTCCACAAAATCAATTCATAACCTATGGGAAATACTTCACCTGGCCAACAGGAGGAGGCCAAGACATCCCAAACAAAACAAGCATTGAAATATCCCTCCCACACCCCCTACCCTCTCAGTAGTTCAAGCCGAGGATAAGAAATAGTAGAGCTAAAAGGGGTAAAGAGGTGCCATAAGACTGCCACCACTACACTATTTCAGGGCAGGTTTGTGGACTCTTACTGCCAAGAAAGAAAGAATTTATCATGTAAGCATAATTTATTTTTTCTTTCTAATGGCAGTGAGAATCCACAAAATCCATTCATAACCTATGGGAAACCAATACCCAAGCTGTGGACTCCACCATGGCAGTCTTAAGTACTAGGCATCACTGCTTGAATAACCTTTCTCCCAAAGGATGCCCCAACAGAGACACCCCCCCCAAATTGGTAAAAATGTGTGGAAGTATGTAATGAAAACCAAGTAGCAGCATTACGTATCTGTTCAACCGAAGCTTCATTCTTCTTTAAGGCCCAGGAAGTGAACAACAGTAGAATGTGCTGTAATCCGTAACTTTAAGGGATTGGCTGAGCCAAATGGACAAGCCCACAGCTACAACCTATTCCTGTGCGTTTCAGACTCGGTTGTTGAAGTAATCCTTCGAGTCTTGCTCGGACGAAAGGAGCAAAAGTGTCCCATAGAACGTCCCTTAATTCTAGATTTCGTATCCTGTTGTGGAAAAGGCATCCCTCCATCCGTGACAAAAGAAATGATGGAAAATAAGGATTTTCCCTTAAAGGCCAAGATAGTAACCCAGAATTAGAAATCATGTCCGTTGACCAGGACTTTAGTCAGAGAGCTCTTCTACCTAGCACAACAAAGCCAGAGCTCCAGGCATTGAGACAAAATGATTGAATAATGGCGTCATAAATTAAGGAAAGGGCCGCCTTCAGCGCCTGAATGAGATTCTTGATATCCTCCAAAAAGGGAAATTTGCTGAAAGCAGATAAGGTAACACACAAAAAGGTAACAGCCCCAGCCACCACAGTAATACCTACAGCAAATTGGAAATGCAAGTCACTCTGAAGGAATGCTATCTACCAGAGGAATAGTAATTCAATGTCACCAATTCCTTTTGAAAACCTAAGGTACTGCTGAGATCTGAACTCAGGATCTCATGATTACTAGACAGACAACTAACCAACTAAACCACAGAACCCTTGCGTCTAGCCAGGGTGGAAACAGCACCATCTACTTTAGGGATAGAGTTTCACACTTAAAAAATGGCTATCCAGGGCAGGAAAACATTCTCTTAAGAGCTGGGAAAAGAGAAAATGTGACACCAGGTTTTTCTACCACCGAGTAGGACACCAGGAGCACTTCAGGGGTCTAATGTATATACTTTTAGATTCCAATACCCTAAAGGCTCAAAACCCCTTTTTAGTTAACCACATGATTGCTGAGCAGAGTTATTAAATACCTAGAGAGATCTATTTTAAACCCATAGGTGATAAATTGCTTAGTACTACAGATGCTACTGACTGCATAAAGAGTCAAATCAGGGAGAAGGGTTTTAAATCTGCTTGTGATATAGGAGCAGGTGAACAAAATACAAAAATTATACAGAAATAGGTTACACCTACTCAGAATGTGAATTTTCACAGGGGAGCATCCTGGAGTAGCTGGGGGGGGGGGGCGGCTAGGGCCTGCTGTGTACAGGGATACCATGTACATTGGATGTTGAGGGAACAACAGACGCTGTACTAGTAGAAACATTATCGGCATGCAAAAGCTTATCATGACAACTGTTACATAATATAGCCGGAGATATAATCTCAGCTATACAGCTAAGATACACTTAGCTTTGGTAGAACTGTGTTCAGGCAGCATGGTTCTTACAGTAGCTTCTGAGACAGGATCACACCGAGACATCTTGCAAAATGTAAAAGAAAAAATAACATTTAAACAAAATATCCAATTTCCACATAGCAGTTTCAGGAATGGGAAAAAATGCATATGCTAAATAGGCAGAAAAGCAAACAGCATAGCCCTCTAGCACATAAAGAGAGCAAGGAGCATAAAGGAAGTGGGGTAATATAACCAAAAAATATTTGGCGCCAAGTATGATGCACGACGCAAAGGAAAGTGAAAATTTTTTGCCGCCAACTAACATCCGGAAATGACGCAACTCGCGTCATAACAAGCGTGACTTTGCGCCAAACAACCTAACGTCAATAAAGACGCAGGAAATAACGAAACTTGCGCCAAAAAACCCCCGCAATAAACAGCATTTTGCGCCCTAGCAAGCCTAGATTTGCCCGCAAAATTTAAGGAAAAACAAGTGAAATTGTTATTTAAAAAAAAAAAAAAAAAACCCAGGTAAGAAAATATTAAAAAAATTACTTCCTAAAACACTATTCCCATACTAAAACTGTTAGACTGCAAAGGGAAATACACATAGACCTGACTCATGGCAAATATAAGTAAATACATATAATTAAAACTTTATATTAATACATAAAGTGCCAAACATAGCTGAGAGTGTCTTAAACAATGATACATACTTACCTAGAGACACCCATCTACAGCCAAATTAGTACTGAAACCTATCAGCAGAGGTAATGGTATGAGTATATCGTTGATCTGAAAAGGTAGGTAGGAGATGAATCCCTACGACCGATAACAGAGAACCCTTGAAAAGATTTCCCATGAGTGAAACCATAAAAATCAACAGGCAATACTCTCTTAACATCCCTCTGACAAACAAACACTGTACTTTGAGAGGAATTGGGCTTCAGAACGCTTATCATAGAAGAAATCATAGAAATCAAGTACAAACTTACTTCACCACCTCCATAGGAGGCAAAGTTTGTAAAACTAAGGTGTGTGTGGTGGGAGGTGTATTTATAGGCATTTTGTGGTTTGGGAAACTTCCCTTCCTGGTAGGAATGTATATCCCATACGTCACTAGTTCATGGACTTTTGCCATTTACATGAAAAAAAATCCAGTTAACTAAAACTTGAATATATGTTAGGGAGACATAAGAAAGGACAAATGTTATCTGGAAACTCTATCATTTACCGATTATAATGCTTCTGAAAATAGGAAAGCATTGTTCATCAGTGACTAGCCATATCCAGCTGCGACCTCCCTGCCTTAACATAAGTGCTGCCCAATCTGTGCTCCACTAAAGCGATGTGCGATGCAGAGATTAACAAGTGCGCTAGTGTACTGGCATTGGCAAGAGAGCGAGGAGGCCCAATTCAGAAGTGGCCGGCTAGCGCACCAGGACAGTCCAGTGGTGGGAAAAAGTTGTTAACCCTAACCGCCACAGGACCGTTATGGAGTTACTCTGCTGCATCTGACAATATTATCCAGATTGAATGTGGGGCACTGCCGAATGGACAGCAGAGATCTTGAAAACAAACTGCTCAGGTGCTTAATTGTGCAATCTTCTGAGCATCCTGTAGTAAAAAACTGCAAGTTCTAGTTACACAAAGCCTTGTACATTGCTGGAACATTAAGGACTAGTTGGCACAATTAACAGTAAACTGACATGGCTCCCATTATCCCAATAAAGGAAAAAGCCCCCGTGTTTTCCCACCATCTTCTTAATTAGGTTACTAACCCTGATAGAAGGATTACCTTTAAAAGAGGCATAAAGCGCACTAATGTGTGTAGTACGAACAATCTCACCCCTTAAGCAAGGCAACTAGACTGTATGAGGAAGTGACAGACTAAAAAATAACATGGAGTTACCATCAGCTTCTTCAGTCCATGTCAGCATCTATGCCAATCCCTGTCTCTTCATCCTGACAGGGACCTGTAACACAAAGGAAAACCAGTGTAACCAACACTGTTTGCCTAAAAGGGAGGATAGCTCAGTCACACTGGAGGAGTAACTTCCCTGCCCCATCCAGAAGCTAGCATATACCAAAACTCTACCAAGAGGATTACATGGCTTTCAACAACCCCCCTGTCCTCTCTTGCAGAAAACAATCCATTGAGGACAATAAATCCAGAATCTTCAGCATAGCACCTCTCGCTGCCTACTACCTCCATGAAACTAGGCAAAAAACTACTGAGAGGGTTGGGGAAGTGGGAGGGCTATTTCAATGGTCTGTATGGAGTGTCTTTGCCTCTTCCTGGTGGTCAGGTGAAGTATTCCCCATAGGTTATGAATGGATTTTGTGGACTCGCACTGCCATTAGAAAGAAACTGAAGTTCCGTGTAATTGCAGCAAAACATTTCTCCTTCCACCCTTCACTGTCTAAGGAAAATTTAAGCAGAAATACCCATCACTGTCCTCCTTCCATGCCCTCATTTATAACGGTAAGAGATCTAATTATAATGATTCACCTCAGTGCTTCACATTTGTCCAAAGCAAATGGTAGTAAATCTTCTTTATTCTATTGTTGACTTGGAAAAAAAACCAAAACTGGCACTCATGACATGGGTGTCCTACACAAGAATTTCTCCGATTATTTTCACTATCGATTAATCGACTAATCGGATAAAAAAAAATAATCAATAATTGTTTCCTATATCTTAAATAAAGTCCACATACTGAGTGTTACAAATATAAAAACTTCAGACTAAAACTTTACATTAACACAACTGTTTGGCCAATTTTTAAGCAGCAGAGCACATTTTTATAATTAAGCAAAACAAAACCGCAAACTGAAAAGAGGTAGAACTATAAACAGGTAGAACTATCAATGTGTTATTCACTCTTTCAGAAACTTTGCCTTAAATTAAAAATATCAACATGTCCACATGCTTCTGGCTAAGGCTGGTTCTCTGTTTGCAGCTATATTTCCTGAGGCACAGAGAAGAGGCAACCAGGTGGTGTTAAAGTGCTTGAGAAGCGTAATTAAGGTTTTGCCAATTTCACCAAAGTGGGATATTTATCTCTTAGCCAATGCAAAGTGGTATCCACCTTGGCAAGGGGCCTCTCAAAGTAAGCCTGGACTTTATTCTAACATAAAAATATCTTAATTATCTATATGCAATGGTAAATAAACAGCCATAAGGTTAGGGGAAAAACATAATTTATGTAAGAACTTACCTGATAAATTCATTTCTTTCATATTAACAAGAGTCCATGAGCTAGTGACGTATGGGATATACATTCCTACCAGGAGGGGCAAAGTTTCCCAAACCTTAAAATGCCTATAAATACACCCCTCACCACACCCACAAATCAGTTTAACGAATAGCCAAGAAGTGGGGTGATAAGAAAAAGTGCGAAGCATATAAAATAAGGAATTGGAATAATTGTGCTTTATACAAAAAAATCATAACCACCACAAAAAAGGGTGGGCCTCATGGACTCTTGTTAATATGAAAGAAATGAATTTATCAGGTAAGTTCTTACATAAATTATGTTTTCTTTCATGTAATTAACAAGAGTCCATGAGCTAGTGACGTATGGGATAATGACTACCCAAGATGTGGATCTTTCCACACAAGAGTCACTAGAGAGGGAGGGATAAAATAAAGACAGCCAATTCCTGCTGAAAATAATCCACACCCAAAATAAAGTTTAACAAAAAACATAAGCAGAAGATTCAAACTGAAACCGCTGCCTGAAGAACTTTTCTACCAAAAACTGCTTCAGAAGAAGAAAATACATCAAAATGGTAGAATTTAGTAAAAGTATGCAAAGAAGACCAAGTTGCTGCTTTGCAGATCTGGTCAACCGAAGCTTCATTCCTAAACGCCCAGGAAGTAGATACTGACCTAGTAGAATGAGCTGTAATTCTTTGAGGCGGAGTTTTACCCGACTCAACATAGGCAAGATGAATTAAAGATTTCAACCAAGATGCCAAAGAAATGGCAGAAGCTTTCTGGCCTTTCCTAGAACCGGAAAAGATAACAAATAGACTAGAAGTCTTACGGAAAGATTTCGTAGCTTCAACATAATATTTCAAAGCTCTAACAACATCCAAAGAATGCAATGATTTCTCCTTAGAATTCTTAGGATTAGGACATAATGAAGGAACCACAATTTCTCTACTAATGTTGTTGGAATTCACAACTTTAGGTAAAAATTCAAAAGAAGTTCGCAACACCGCCTTATCCTGATGAAAAATCAGAAAAGGAGACTCACACGAAAGAGCAGATAATTCAGAAACTCTTCTAGCAGAAGAGATGGCCAAAAGGAACAAAACTTTCCAAGAAAGTAATTTAATGTCCAATGAATGCATAGGTTCAAACGGAGGAGCTTGAAGAGCTCCCAGAACCAAATTCAAACTCCAAGGAGGAGAAATTGACTTAATGACAGGTTTTATACGAACCAAAGCTTGTACAAAACAATGAATATCAGGAAGAATAGCAATCTTTCTGTGAAAAAGAACAGAAAGAGCAGAGATTTGTCCTTTCAAAGAACTTGCGGACAAACCCTTATCCAAACCATCCTGAAGAAATTGTAAAATTCTCGGTATTCTAAAAGAATGCCAAGAAAAATGATGAGAAAGACACCATGAAATATAAGTCTTCCAGACTCTATAATATATCTCTCGAGATACAGATTTACGAGCCTGTAACATAGTATTAATTACGGAGTCAGAGAAACCTCTATGACCAAGAATCAAGCGTTCAATCTCCATACCTTTAAATTTAAGGATTTCAGATCCGGATGGAAAAAAGGACCTTGTGACAGAAGGTCTGGTCTTAACGGAAGAGTCCATGGCTGGCAAGATGCCATCCGGACAAGATCCGCATACCAAAACCTGTGAGGCCATGCCGGAGCTATTAGCAGAACAAACGAGCATTCCCTCAGAATCTTGGAGATTACTCTTGGAAGAAGAACTAGAGGCGGAAAGATATAGGCAGGATGATACTTCCAAGGAAGTGATAATGCATCCACTGCCTCCGCCTGAGGATCCCGGGATCTGGACAGATACCTGGGAAGTTTCTTGTTTAGATGAGAGGCCATCAGATCTATCTCTGGGAGCCCCCACAATTGAACAATCTGAAGAAATACCTCTGGGTGAAGAGACCATTCGCCCGGATGCAACGTTTGGCGACTGAGATAATCCGCTTCCCAATTGTCTACACCTGGGATATGAACCGCAGAGATTAGACAGGAGCTGGATTCCGCCCAAACCAAAATTCGAGATACTTCTTTCATAGCCAGAGGACTGTGAGTCCATCCTTGATGATTGATGTATGCCGCAGTTGTGACATTGTCTGTCTGAAAACAAATGAACGATTCTCTCTTCAGAAGAGGCCAAAACTGAAGAGCTCTGAAAATTGCACGGAGTTCCAAAATATTGATCGGTAATCTCACCTCCTGAGATTCCCAAACTCCTTGTGCCGTCAGAGATCCCCACACAGCTCCCCAACCTGTGAGACTTGCATCTGTTGAAATTACAGTCCAGGTCGGAAGAACAAAAGAAGCCCCCTGAATTAAACGATGGTGATTTGTCCACCACGTTAGAGAGTGTCGAACAATCGGTTTTAAAGATATTAATTGAGATATCTTCGTGTAATCCCTGCACCATTGGTTCAGCATACAGAGCTGAAGAGGTCGCATGTGAAAACGAGCAAAGGGGATCGCGTCCGATGCAGCAGTCATAAGACCTAGAATTTCCATGCATAAGGCTACCGAAGGGAATGATTGTGACTGAAGGTTTCGACAAGCTGTAATCAATTTTAGACGTCTCTTGTCTGTTAAAGACAGAGTCATGGACACTGAATCTATCTGGAAACCCAGAAAGGTTACCCTTGTTTGAGGAATCAAAGAACTTTTTGGTAAATTGATCCTCCAACCATGATCTTGAAGAAACAACACAAGTCGATTTGTATGAGACTCTGCTAAATGTAAAGACGGAGCAAGTACCAAGATATCGTCCAAATAAGGAAATACCACAATACCCTGTTCTCTGATTACAGACAGAAGGGCACCGAGAATCTTTGTGAAAATTCTTGGAGCTGTAGCAAGGCCAAACGGTAGAGCCACAAATTGGTAATGCTTGTCTAGAAAAGAGAATCTCAGGAACTGATAATGATCTGGATGAATCGGAATATGCAGATATGCATCCTGTAAATCTATTGTGGACATATAATTCCCTTGCTGAACAAAAGGCAATATAGTCCTTACAGTTACCATCTTGAACGTTGGTATCCTTACATAACGATTCAATAATTTTAGATCCAGAACTGGTCTGAAGGAATTCTCCTTCTTTGGTACAATGAAGAGATTTGAATAAAACCCCATCCCCTGTTCCGGAACTGGAACTGGCATAATTACTCCAGCCAACTCTAGATCTGAAACACAATTCAGAAATGCTTGAGCTTTCACTGGATTTACTGGGACATGGGAAAGAAAAAATCTCTTTGCAGGAGGTCTCATCTTGAAACCAATTCTGTACCCTTCTGAAACAATGTTCTGAATCCAAAGATTGTGAACAGATTTGATCCAAATTTCTTTGAAAAAACGTAACCTGCCCCCTACCAGCTGAACTGGAATGAGGGCCGTACCTTCATGTGAACTTAGAAGCAGGCTTTGCCTTTCTAGCAGGCTTGGATTTATTCCAGACTGGAGATGGTTTCCAAACTGAAACTGCTCCTGAGGACGAAGGATCAGGCTTTTGTTCTTTGTTGAAACGAAAGGAACGAAAACGATTGTTAGCCCTGTTTTTACCTTTAGATTTTTTATCCTGTGGTAAAAAAGTTCCTTTCCCACCAGTAACAGTTGAAATAATAGAATCCAACTGAGAACCAAATAATTTGTTTCCCTGGAAAGAAATGGAAAGTAGAGTTGATTTAGAAGCCATATCAGCATTCCAAGTCTTAAGCCATAAAGCTCTTCTGGCTAAGATAGCCAGAGACATAAATCTAACATCAACTCTAATAATATCAAAAATGGCATCACAGATGAAATTATTAGCATGCTGGAGAAGAATAATAATATCATGAGAATCACGATTTGTTACTTGTTGCGCTAGAGTTTCCAACCAAAAAGTTGAAGCTGCAGCAACATCAGCCAATGATATAGCAGGTCTAAGAAGATTACCTGAACATAGATAAGCTTTTCTTAGAAAAGATTCAATTTTTCTATCTAAAGGATCCTTAAACGAGGTACCATCTGACGTAGGAATGGTAGTACGTTTAGCAAGGGTAGAAATAGCCCCATCAACTTTAGGGATTTTGTCCCAAAATTCTAACCTGTCAGGCGGAACAGGATATAATTGCTTAAAACGTTTAGAAGGAGTAAATGAATTACCCAATTTATCCCATTCCTTAGCAATTACTGCAGAAATAGCATTAGGAACAGGAAAGACTTCTGGAATAACCGCAGGAGCTTTAAAAACCTTATCCAAACGTATAGAATTAGTATCAAGAGGACTAGAATCCTCTATTTCTAAAGCAATTAGTACTTCTTTAAGTAAAGAGCGAATAAATTCCATCTTAAATAAATATGAAGATTTATCAGCATCAATCTCTGAGACAGAATCCTCTGAACTAGAAGAGTCCAAAGAATCAGAATGATGGTGTTCATTTAAAAATTCATCTGTAGAGAGAGAAGATTTAAAAGACTTTTTACGTTTACTAGAAGGAGAAATAACAGACAAAGCCTTCTTTATGGATTCAGAAACAAAATCTCTTATGTTATCAGGAACATTCTGCACCTTAGATGTTGAGGGAACTGCAACAGGCAATGGTACATCACTAAAGGAAATATTATCTGCTTTAACAAGTTTGTCATGACAATTATTACAAACAACAGCTGGAGAAATAGCTACCAAAAGTTTACAGCAGATACACTTAGCTTTGGTAGATCCAGCAGGCAGTGGTTTTCCTGTAGTATCTTCTGGCTCAGATGCAACGTGAGACATCTTGCAATATGTAAGAGAAAAAACAACATATAAAGCAAAATAAATCAAATTCCTTATAAGACAGTTTCAGGAATGGGAAAAAAATGCCAAACATCAAGCTTCTAGCAACCAGAAGCAAATGAAAATGAGACTGAAATAATGTGGAGACAAAAGCGACGCCCATATTTTTTGGCGCCAAATAAGACGCCCACATTATTTGGCGCCTAAATGCTTTTGGCGCCAAAAATGACGCCACATCCGGAACGCCGACATTTTTGGCGCAAAATAACGTCAAAAAATGACGCAACTTCCGGCGACACGTATGACGCCGGAAACGGAAATGAATTTTTGCGCCAAAAAAATCCGCGCCAAAAATGACGCAATAAAAAGAAGCATTTTCAGCCCCCGCGAGCCTAACAGCCCACAGGGAAAAAAGTCAAATTTTTGAGGTAAGACAAAATATGATAATTTAAAGCATAATCCCAAATATGAAACTGACTGTCTGGAAATAAGGAAAGTTGAACATTCTGAGTCAAGGCAAATAAATGTTTGAATACATATATTTAGAACTTTATAAATAAAGTGCCCAACCATAGCTTAGAGTGTCACAGAAAATAAGACTTACTTACCCCAGGACACTCATCTACATGTTTGTAGAAAGCCAAACCAGTACTGAAACGAGAATCAGTAGAGGAAATGGAAAATATAAGAGTATATCGTCGATCTGAAAAGGGAGGTAAGAGATGAATCTCTACGACCGATAACAGAGAACCTTATGAAATAGACCCCGTAGAAGGAGATCACTGCATTCAATAGGCAATACTCTCCTCACATCCCTCTGACATTCACTGCACGCTGAGAGGAAAACCGGGCTCCAACTTGCTGCGGAGCGCATATCAACGTAGAATCTAGCACAAACTTACTTCACCACCTCCCTTGGAGGCAAAGTTTGTAAAACTGATTTGTGGGTGTGGTGAGGGGTGTATTTATAGGCATTTTAAGGTTTGGGAAACTTTGCCCCTCCTGGTAGGAATGTATATCCCATACGTCACTAGCTCATGGACTCTTGTTAATTACATGAAAGAAATATCTAGTCTGCTCTAAAAATAACAAATATATACTTAGAGGTTGAATCTGGTACATATTATCACAATTTATTAAAAATATAAAAAAACAATAAAAAAAAAAATCAAAAGCGCTAAGGACTTTATATCAATAACAGGACAAAGCCTTACACATTTATCTAAACAGTACATATAATCAGCAATAGCAAGCAATCTGCTAATAATTGTGCAAACAGATAATAATGCACCTCAATTCAAATAACTCCCATCAATCTAGGACTAGGTGTAAATAACGAGCTCGGCACTATATCATGAAAAGCATAGTTCCAAATCACCTGATTTAATATAAACAATCTAAATGATGACTATTATATCTGGGTTGCACATAAGCCAGGGGTAGTTGTAAACTTATACTGTCCTGAAAAAGTGAAAAGTAAACGTCCTTTAGTCTAAGGGCCTAACCATAAAACACAATACCATGTGCAGGAGCTCATTGGAGTGAAGCAGCTGGTGCCATGTGCAGAACAACTAATTGCAAACCAACTAATCGATTATGAGATTGAGGGTTGCACCGATACCGATACTAGTATCGGTACCGATACCAAGTATTTGCATGAGTACTTGTACTCGTGCAAATGCACAGATACTTAAACCGATACCTCCACTTCCTACCCATATGCTATCTTGTGGCGTTTTTTCAAACTGCATGTTCCCATTTCATTTTAAACTGGAGTGGAGACTAAACTAAAAAAAAATTGTTTACTACTGTTCTGCCAATACAAATTGCTGTTATTTGTATTATTGTAGGAGAGATCACTGTACCTCGTTCAGAAACCCCTGAAGTACTGGGCAGTTAATAAACAGATTTCCAGCTCTGGCTAAAATGGCCCAAAAATATCTTTCTGCCCCATGCAGTAGTGTGGAAAGTGAAAGACTGTTCAACTTAGAGTCGAACTTCCATACAAATGTCATATTGATGTTATATAACAGCCCTACAACCCAATTGCATCACCCCTTTAAATTTAATATTTTATTGTAATAATTTTTATTTATAAACATGTTCAGTGAACTTCGTGACAAATAAAACTGTTTTTTTATTTCATAATGTCTTTTTGAATTACAGTCCTTTATAATTATAAAGAAGGAATCTTAAATAATCTGTATTGTGCTTGGTAAACTGTCACATGACATTAAAAAAAAAGTATCGGTAATTGGTATCGGCGAGTATTTGAAAACAAGTATCGGTACTTGTACTCGGTCATAAAAAAATGGTATTGGTGCAACCCTAATGAGATTAGTTGACAACTATTTTCATTATCGATTATGACGATTAGTTGTTGCAGCTCTATTAGGAATTCTTAAATAATTGGACACAGATTGCTACGTTTTATTTGACAGACATTAATGCAGCATTAAATAGAACATTATAATGGCCCATTTTTTTCTATGTAGATAGGAAAGTGGACTTGTTACTAATAGGTTGTGAAACTCAAGCTAGCAATCGGATTCCTTCACAACATGTTGTAACACTTCTAATTCTACCATTAGGTATTTTATTAGAAGCGCACCAAGAATTTTGGCAGAGAAATTAATGAAACCCTGCATTCATTGCACTAGGTATTACATCAGACTGCAGTAAATATGGGAGATTTGCTTTAGTCAGTCTAGTTCAGTCTGATATGCCTTCTATGGCCATATTAGAACTCAAAGACTACATAAGTTACTCAGTCACACAAGATAAGGCTCTTGTACCAGATTGTTTTGATAAAGTATTTTAGAAAGATCCACTGTCACAGGCTGATGTAGTATTGACATTCCAGATAGCCTTTATGAAATACATGAGGTTTTTTTTGGTTTTGTTTTTTTAAAACAAACAAGCTTTATTAAATATGCTGCAGTGTTATAATAGGATCAACAAACATTTATAGCAGTATACACCATTTTTTAAAATTACATAGGAGCCTCAAATACATTGAGAACAGGATTATCAACTTGCGATACTGTTATCTCTGGCAGTTAGGTAAAGATTATCGGATCATTCTAAACAAAATTGTATCTATAAGTCCAAAGAATCCAACATATAAGCTCCTGTAACATATATATCACTATCTATACCTATTACATATAGAACAGAGGCATTTTATTTGCACAACGCACTCTGATTTTTCTTACCCATAAGCAGAGGTTTTCTTCAGTATGGAAGGAGGCTGTGCCCCTGGTAATGGGATGTCTTGAATTAAAATATTAGAAGGAGCATGAGGCAGGTCTGGTAGAGGGATACTCTCCACCTCAACATGTTGGGCATTCTAAAGAAAAAGAAAAATCATGTTAAAATGCATGCATTTCACAGACAATGCTAAAACAGCAGCAAATTGTCTTGTACTTGACAATGAATTTACTAGAAACGTTACGCTAGGGCTCACTTTATGTCAACTAGTTGATTAGGTTCTTTCAAAGCAAGCCAACGCTGTCTGTTTAACCCTTTAGTTGCCATTGCAACGAAGTGGCTGTGATTTAGATGCTTGAAGAAAACTAAATGTAGCCTTTTATTTTCTCTCAAACAGTAGTCGGTGGTATAAATATGAGTAAAATGGTTTCCAAAACATCTTTAACTATGTGGAAAAACAAAAATGTATGCCTACCTAATAAATTTATTTACTTCCGGGCATTGAGAGTCCACGACTTCATTTCAATTACTAGTGGGATATTCAACTCCTGGCCAGCAGGAGGAGGCCAAGAGCACCCCAGCAGAGCTGTTAAGTGTCACTTCTCTTACCCTGAACCCTCAGTAATTCGGCCGAAGGGAAATGGAAAAGTTGTTAACACAAGGGTTTAGAGGTGCCTGAGGTTTGTACACAAAACTGCCATCTTAAATTTAACTAAGGGCAGGTCGTGGACTCTCCATGCCTGGAAATAAATGTATCAGGTAAGCATACATTTTGCTTGAAGAACCTTTCTCCCAAAGGAAGCCTCAGCCGAGGCAAAAGTATCAAATTTATAGAATTTGGAAAAGGAATGCAAAGAGGACCATGTAGCCGCCTTGCACATTTGTTCCACAGAAGCTTCATTTTTGAAAGCTCAGGAAGAAGAGACAACCCTAGTGGAATGAGACAATTCTCTCAGGAGGCTGTTGTCCAGCTGTCTCATAAGCTAACCAGATAACACTTCTCAATCTTTAGTTGCTTGAAGGTAAAATTTTAGAGCACACACAACGTCTAGGTTATGCAACAGACGTTCCTTCTAAGAAGGAGGATTGGGACAAGGAACGAACAACAATTCCTGGTTGATATTGCGATCCGATACTACCTTAGGAAGAAATCCTAGCTTAGTACGAAGGACTGCTGTATCTGCATGAAAAATAAGGTAAGGGGAATCCCATTGCGGAGCCGAAAGTTCGGAAACTCTGCGAGCAGAAGAAATAGCAATAAGAAACAAAACCTTCCAAGATAATTTAATATCAACAGAATGCAGGCTCAAACTGAGCATGCTGCTAAACTTTAAGAACAAGATTAAGACTCCAAGGAGGAGCAACAGGTTTTACCACAGGACTGATTCTGACCAGAGCCTGAACAAAAGATTGAACATCTGGCAGATCTGCCAGACGTTTGTGCTAAAGAATACACAGTGCAGAAATCTGACCCTTCAGAGTGCTGACTGACAAACCTTTCTCCAGGCCCTCCTGAAGAAGACCAAATTCGGGGTACGCTTACCCTGTTCCAAGAGAAACCCTTTGATTCACACTAATAAAGTTATTTGCTCCATTCCTTATGGTAAATTTTGCGAGTAACAGGCTTACGAGCCTGAAGCATGGTATCAATGACCTTCTCAGACAAGCCTAGCCAAAACTAGGTGTTCAATCTCCAAGCAGTCAGCTTCAGAGAATCCAGGTTTGGATGGAGGAAGGGACCCTGAAGTACTTCCTCAGAGGTAATTTCCAAGGTGGAAGAGATGACATCTTCACCAGATCCACGAACCAGATCCTGCGAGGCCAGGCAGGAGCTATTAGAATCACAGACGCTCTCTCGTTTGATACGAGCAATGACTCGTGGAAGGAGAGCAAACGGAGCAAACAGGTATGCTAAACCGAAATTCCAAAGAACCGCCAAAGTATCTATCGGAACGGCTTGTGGATCTCTTGATCTTGAACCGTACTTTGGAAGCTTGGCGTTTTGACGCAATGCCATCAGATCCAACTCCAGAACCTCCCACCTGAGGGTTATCATTGAAAATACCTCAGGATGGAGAGCCCATTTCCCAGGATGAAAGGTCTGCCTGCTCAGAAAATCCACTTCCCAGTTGTCCACCCTGGAATGTGGATGGCAGATAGGAGACAATCATGAGATTCCGCCCATTGCAGAATGCAGGACACCTTCATTGCTAATGAACTCCAAGTCCCTCCCTAGTGGTTGATGTATGCCACAGAGGTGATGTCCGATTGAAATCGGATAAACCAGACCAAGGCTAGTTGAGGCCAAGCTGTCAAGGCATTGAAGAGTGCTCTCAACTCCAATAAAGATGTTTATGGGAAGAGAAGACCCCTCTCGAGTCCAAAGACCCTGAGCTTTTAAGGAGCCCCAAACTGCTCCCCAGCCTACCAGACTGGCGTCTGTGGTCACTATCCCCCAGGAAGGTCTTAGGAAGCATGTACCCCAAGATAGATGGTCCTGCGAAATCCACCACGAGAGAGAGTCCCTTATTAGGGGATCCAGAGCTATCCCCTGCAAGAGATCTGAGTGGTTTCCGTTCCACTGACTGAGCATGCATAGTAGCAGAGGTCTCAGATTGAACCGAGCAAAAAGGAATGATGTCTATGGAAGCAACCATCAGACCAATTACGTCCATGCACTGACGACTGAAGTGAAAGGCAAGAAGCTAGAAGTTTGGATTTTCTGTCAGAAAATCTTCATGGATAGAGAATCTATAATTGTTCCCAAAAAACACACCCTGGTATTTGGTACAAGGTAACTCTTTTCCAGGTTCACTTTCCACCCATGGGAATGTAGAATAGACAACATCTCTGTATGAGATTTTGCTAGCTGAAAAGATGGCACTTGAACCAAGATGTCGTTCAGGTAAGGCGCCACCGCTATTCCCTGAGATCTGACAACCGCTAAAAGAGCTCCTAGAACCTTTGTAAAGATTCGAGGAGCCGTAGCAAGACCAAAAGGAAGGGCAACATACTGGGAATGTTTGTCCAGAAATTGGTGATGTTCCCTGTGAATAGGAACATGAACCTATGCCTCCTTCAGATCTTTGGTTGTCATGAACTGACCCTCTTGGACCAAGGGAAGAATGGAACGGATAGTTTCCATTTTGAAGGACGGAACCTTGAGGAATTTGATGAGATACTTTAGGTCTGGAATTGGACAGAAAATTTCCCTCCTTTTTGGGAACCACAAATAGATTTGAATCCTTGACCCTGTTCCTTTACGGGAACTGGAAAAATCACTCCCAGGGAAGATAGGACCTTTACGCAGTTTAAGAAGGCCTCTCTCTTTACCTGGTTTGCAGATAACATTGACAGGATAAATTTGCCCCTGGGAGGGCAAGACTTAAATCCTATTTTGTAAGCCAGGGATACTATGTCCACCGCCCAAGGATCTGGGACATTGCGGATCCAAGCCTGATGAAAAATGGAAAGTATGCCCCCCACTTGATCCAATGCTGGATCGGGGGCAAACCCTTCATGCTGATTTCGTAGCAACTGAAGTCTTTTTGGCTTGCTTCCCCTTATTCCAAGGCTGACTGGACTTCCATATGGATCTAGATTGTTCCGGCTTGGAAGAGGAAGAATTCTGTCCCATGAAATTGTGAAAGGAACGAAAATTAGAATTTTGGCGACCCCTAGGTCTATTCTTATCCTGAGGTAGGAAAGATCCTTTTCCACCCGTAATTTCGGAAATGATCTCAGCTAGACCAGGACCGAATAAAGTCTTGCCCTAATAAGGTAACGATATTACTTTAGACTTGGACGTTACATCTGCAGACCAAGATTTTAACCAGAGCTCTACGAGCTAGAACAGCAAGGCTAGAGACCTTGGCTCCCAATCTAGCCACTTGCATGTTGGCATCACAGATAAAAGTATTGGCCAGCTGAAGGGCCTTAATCCTATCCTGAATCTCCTCTATAGTAGTCTCTTCAGAAATCAAATCAGACAAGGCATTGCACCAATAAGATGCTGCCCCCGCAACCGTAGCAATACTTGCAACTGGTTGCCACTGTAATCTCTAAAGAATGTAGATCTTTCTTAAATAAGCCTCCAGCTTCTTATCCATATGATCCTTGAAAGAACTATCCTCAATAGGAATAGTAGTTCTCTTGGCTTGAGTAGAGATAGCTCCCTCTACTTTTGGCACTGATATATAGAGTAAGCAACAGGAAACATCTTTTTAACAACAGGGGACGGGGAAAAGGGAATCCCCGGCTTTTACCATTTCTGAGCTCTAATCTCCGACATACGGTCTGGAACTGGAAATACTTCCACAGATGAAGGTACATCATATACTCTGTTAAGTTTACTAGACTTCTTTGGGTTCTCAGCAACCCTTCCAAAGAAGCAAGGGCCTCCTTCAAAAGTAACCGGAGGTGTTGTAGCTTAAATCTAAAATTAGCCTCCTCCGAATCTGTAGCATTTCCCACTACAGTGTCAGAGTCTGATATCTCGCCCTCAGAAGCTACTGAGGTATCATCTTCATCAGATAACAGAGAGAGTGACTAACGCAGCCTTAGTGGAGTCAGAACCCTTACTAACAAATATTTTTAGATTTCCTCTTTCGCTTACCAGCAACGGGGAAGGCTGATAACGTCTGCTGTTTCTGCAGCCTTATTTGCGCAGCAAAATCTCCTGGTAAATAAACAGCCCCAGGAAGATGTTGAGGAACCGCAGGGCACTGCATGTGAAACAACTTGGGAAGTTTGAGGAGAAAGATGAGGCATAGCACAGACAACATTGTCCTCAGAGATAACTGGCTCAGAAAAAGAAATCTTGTCCCTGGACAACAAAGTCTTATGTAGGCAAGTGGGACAAAATGGTGCAGGAGGAACAACAGGAACCTCCAAACAAGAAATACATTTTTCTTTATTGTTATAGAAATCAGTTTCAGTGTCCATATTAAAGATAAATGAAATACCCCTTTAATAAAATAAGACAAGAGTTTAATTATAAATCTTGGGACGTTTGTCTTAATAATAATGGCAGCAAAATATTTAAAATGGGAAACCTGCACCTACATACCTCAGATACTGAGGAAACTCACCCTTCGGGACCAGTAGACTGTCCCACTAGATGGATCTCTAACTCTTAACCGTAGCAATCAAATGCGGCTCTCAATGCGATTCTTAATAATAATGGTAGCAATCCACACTGACGATCATGAGAGAAGTCGGAGACCCAATTCTCACCACCTGTTTAGTTTGCAGCTGCTAGAATGACCGCTACACTACGCTCTCTGAACCGCTGCCAAGTCAGAGTCAGAAGGGAGGAGGTCACGTGTGCGCCAGACAGACAGAAATGGTGTGAAAACAGAATTTATGCTTACCTGATAAATTTCTTTCTCTTACGGTGTATCCAGGCCAACGGCTTCATCCTTACTTGTGGGATATTCTCAATCCCTACAGGAAGTGGCAAAGAGAGCACACAGCAGAGCTGTCCATATAGCTCCCCTCAGGCTCCGCCCCCCCAGTCATTCGACCGACGGTTAGGAGAAAAAGGAGAACCATAGGGTGCAGTGGTGACTGTAGTTTACAAAAATAAATTTAAACCTGACTTAATTGCCAGGGTGGGCCGTGGACCGGATACACTGTAAGAGAAAGAAATTTATCAGGTAAGCATAAATTCTGTTTTCTCTTACATTGGTGTATCCGGTCCACGGCTTCATCCTTACTTGTGGGAACCAATACCAAAGCTTTAGGACACGGATGAAGGGAGGGAACAATTCAGGTAACCTAAACGGAAGGCACCACTGCTTGTAAAACCTTTCTCCCAAAAATAGCCTCCGAAGAAGCAAAAGTATCGAATTTGTAAAATTTGGCAAATGTATGCAGTGAAAACCATGTCGCTGCCTTACAGATCTGTTCAACAGAAGCCTCATTCTTGAAAGCCCATGTGGAAGCCACAGCTCTAGTAGAATGAGCTGTAATACGTTCGGGAGGCTGCCTTCCGGCAGTCTCATAAGCCAACCGGATGATTCTTTTCAGCCAGAAAGATAGAGAAGTAGCAGTTGCTTTTTGACCTCTCCTCTTGCCCGAATAGACGACAAACAAGGATGATGTTTGTCTGAAGTCTTTAGTTGCTTTTAGATAAAACTTTAAAGCACGAACTACATCTTGTGTAACAGACGTTCCTTGTCAGAAACTGGATTAGGACATAGAGAAGGAACAACTATTTCCTGGTTAATATTCTTATTGGAAACCACTTTTGGAAGAAAACCAGGTTTGGTACGTAAAACGACCTTATCTGTATGGAACACCAGATAGGGTGAATCACACTGCAAAGCAGATAATTCAGAAACTCTTCTAGCAGAAGAAATGGCTACCAAAAACAAAACTTTCCAAGATAGCAACTTAATATCTATGGAATGTAGAGGTTCAAACGGAACACCTTGAAGAACTGAAAGAACTAAATTTAGACTCCATGGAGGAGCCACAGGTCTGTAGACAGGCTTGATTCTGACTAAGGCCTGTACAAACGCCTGAACATCTGGCACTGCTGCCAGACGCTTATGCAACAGAACAGACAGAAATCTGTCCCTTTAGAGAACTAGCTGCCAACCCTTTCACCAATCCTTCTTGGAGAAAGGATAGTAACCTTGGAATCCTAATCTTACTCCATGAGTAACCCTTGGATTCGCACCAACCAAGATATTTCTGCCATATCTTATGGTAAATTTTCCTGGTAACAGGCTTTCTAGCCTGGATCAGAGTATCTATAACTGATTCAGAGAACCCACGCTTAGCTAGAATTAAGCGTTCAATCTCCAAGCAGTCAGTTGCAGATAAACTAGGGTTTGAAAAAACGTTACTGTCTTTAAATAATAAAAGTGCACACTTTATTACCAAAACATCAAATAACCATCAAATAAACATTCGATCTTAATGAAATTTTCACCACATTATCCTAATGCTTTGAAAAGATTGCACACAAATTTTCAGATCAATTAACCCCTTAATGCCCAAACCGGAGCTAAAAACAGCAGTTAACCGGTTATAAACACTACAGCACGATGCCACAGCCTCTACTGTGGCTTTTACCTTCCTTAGGGATTATTTGAAGAAGAAATAAGCCTCTCTGAAGTCCCCTCTGAGGTCTCTGGACTCCACACGTGAAGCTGCATGAACTGTCTAGTAAAAACAACTGCGCAACTGAGGCGTGAAAATGAGGCCCTCTCCCTCTTCATTCCAGAGTGATGGGGCCTTTGAGGTAGATTAGGTGTCTAATCAAGTGCCAGGCGAAATAAAAAAAACCATAAGCGTTTTATAAGTCTCAAAAACACCATATCCATTCTTAAATCATGCTAACAAGCAATCAATTAAGCCCAAAAAAGTGTCAACCAGAAATTAAGCCCTTAATTTAAGCCATCATTTTATACAGAGTCTGAGAAAATGGCTTACCTACCCCTGTGGGGATTTCTGACAGTCTTCTAGCATTACTGGGTCTTGTTAGAAAAATGACTGATCATACCTGAAGCAGTTAAGCCTGCAAACTGTTCCCCCCCAACTGAAGTTCTCTGGTATTCAACAGTCCTGCGTGGGAACAGCAATGGATTTTAGTTACTGGTGCTAAAATCATATTCCTCTCAGCAGAAATCTTCATCTCTTTCTGCTTCAGAGTAAATAGTACAAGCCGGCACTATTTTAAAATAACAAACTTTTGATAGAAGAAATAAAAACTACAAATCTAACACCACAAACTCTTTACCCTCCAGTGGAGAGAATGACTGGGGGGGCGGAGCCTGAGGGGAGCTATATGGACAGCTCTGCTGTGTGCTCTCTTTGCCACTTCCTGTAGGGATTGAGAATATCCCACAAGTAAGGATGAAGCCGTGGACCGGATACACCAATGTAAGAGAAAACAGAATTTATGCTTACCTGATAAATTACTTTCTCTTGCAGTGTATCCAGTCCACGGATTCATCCTTTACTTGTGGGATATTCTCATTCCCTACAGGAAGTGGCAAAGAGAGCACACAGCAGAGCTGTCCATATAGTCCCCCCTCTAGCTCCACCCCCCAGTCATTCGACCAAAGGTTAGGAAGAAAAAGGAGAAACCATAGGGTGCAGTGGTGACTGTAGTTTAAACAAAAAAATATTTACCCGACTTAAATACCAGGGCAGGCCGTGGACTGGATACACCGCAAGAGAAAGTAATTTATCAGGTAAGCATAAATTCTGTTTTCTCTTGCAAGGTATCCTGTCCACGGATTCATCCTTTACTTGTGGGATACCAATACCAAAGCTTTAGGACATGGATGAAGGGAGGGAGCAAGACAGGTACCTTAAACGGAAGGCACCACTGCTTGCAAAACCTTTTTCCCAAAAATAGCCTCCGAAGAAGCAAAAGTATCGAATTTATAAAATTTGGCAAAAGTATGCAGTGAAGACCAAGTCGCTGCCTTACAAATCTGTTCAAATTCTTGAAAGCCCATGTGGAAGCCACTGCTCTGGTAGAATGAGCAGTAATTCTTTCAGAAGGCTGCTGGACCAGCAGTCTCATAGGCCAAACAGATGATGCTTTTCAGCCAAAAGGAAAGAGGTAGCAGTCGCTTTCTGACCTCTCCTCTTACCAGAATAGATAACAAAGAGGATGTTTGTCTGAAATCCTTAGTTGCTTGTAAATAGAACTTTAAAGCACGAACTACATCAAGATTGTGTAATAGACGTTCCTTCTTCGAAGATGGATTAGGACACAGAGAAGGAACCACTATTTCCTGGTTAATATTCTTGTTAGAAACCACTTTAGGAAGAAAACCAGGCTTGGTATGCAAAACTACCTTATCTGCATGGAACACCAGGTAAGGTGAATCACACTGTAAGGCAGATAATTCTGAAACTCTTCTAGCAGAAGAGATAGCTATCAAAAACAAAACTTTCCAAGATAACAACTTAATGTCTATGGAATGTAAAGGTTCAAACGGAACACCTTGAAGAACCCGTAGAGAGACCCTAGTGCTTAGAGCCGGCAAAGAGAATGACTGGGGGGTGGAGCTAGAGGGGGGACTATATGGACAGATTTGCTGTGTGCTCTCTTTGCCACTTCCTGTAGGGAATGAGAATATCCCACAAGTAAAGGATGAATCCGTGGACTGGATACACCTTGCAAGAGAAAAAGCTCAACTCTTCCGGTCTAAGTATGACCAATCAGTCCTTTGTATACCGGATAAAACTCTCTCACTGACAAACACCTAATTATGAAACTGATCCTACTCGAGTGATAGGAGATTTTTACTCCTATAATATAAAGGAAACCGTCATTCCCTATGCCAGTCCAGCTTCATATCCTTTTATAAAGGATTCACTCCTTATGGCCCAGTGTCCTTCAACTACACATTCAAGTTTACATCCACTGCCCATATCATCCGACATGTGTCCATAGAAAGGGATAGTCACTAATTCCCACCAGGGATCCTTGACTTTAAATAGTACTTAAGTGAATCCCTCCCACCTGGAAGGCAAAAAGCACTTACCTGTTCTGGTTGTGGGGCAGGAGCAACTTCTAGGTGTGACAAATTAACATATCTATCAGGGACCTGTAGAGAAAGAAAATACAGAGTAACCAACCCTGGTTTTCTATAGAGGGGTAGCACTAATGTTAGAAGGTAAGCAAAGACCACCTCGCTGCCTTCTAACTGCTAAAAGCCACCATTACTCTTACTAAAGAGATTGTCATGGACACAGCATAGCCCCAATCCTTGCTTGCAGGGAAAAGTACCCATTAAAGGATTAAATCTTCTCAGACACTCATCTTAGCACATCCTCCCGATGATAGAGGCAAAGAATGACTGGGGGTTATGGGTAAGGGAAGTTACACTTAAAGGACCAGTCAATACTGTAGATTTGCATAATCAACAAATGCAAGATAACAAGACAATGCAATATTTCAAAATTTCAAATGAATAGTAGTTTTTTTTTCTGACAATTTTAAAAGTTATGTCTATTTCCACTCCCCCTTAGTTTTAGTTTAAAGGAACATTCCTTACAAAGTAGAACAAGCATTTGTATCTCTCTGTCCCACCCCCAACTGTAAGCGTGATTTCTTATTAACTTTGTTTACATAGCTTAATAATAACAACCAGTACGCAAGTATTGAAAGTATAGTTAGGGTACAACAGGCAAAAGCAGTCATTTTAAATAAAAAAGGTAAAGGAGCTATTTGTAAACAATTTAATACACTTCACCTGGTAAAATAGAGAATAGGAAACGCATTAAAATGGCATTAAAAAACAAACAAAAAAAACCTCCCATGAATACTTAGGGCTCCATCAAGAGACAGCGGAAAGAGGCGTACATATGCGCCCCTGTCCACCGCAGCTCGCCTCTGGCAGGCAGAATTCATTTGGCGGAATTCAGCATTGCACAAGAGCAAGAGCGGACAATCTCCAATGGTCGGACAAGATCAGAAAGATTTAAATTCTCCACCTTAGGTGGTAGAGAAGAGGATAGGAAGCAGCTTGCTGCTTGATAAAAACTGACTGCTGGTTCTCGTGAGAACCTGCATTCGTAATGCGGTGAAGAGCTTGATACATTGAGCCCTTAGCAGCAGGATTCACCTGCAGGCTTGAAGTGGCTCTTTCTAAAACACCTGAAAAGGAAGGAGTGTGCGAAGACAAGGCAGCCACTTTGAGTGAGGCCTAGGTGGTGAGCGAGTTTGGCAGAGTGAACACCACTGTGTGCTGAAAATAGGGCTACAAACAACCGAGGAGCTGATATGTGATTGAGACATATTGTCTGAAATCGCCATAAGATAAAATCCAAGTCAGCCTGTAAAATGTACAGTTGTTAATCACTTTAGTAATTCCACAGCACTTTCCTCTTTCCATTCATAGGAGGGGCCCTCACCAACATCCCTTTCAAACAGGGTGGATAAAAATCAATTATTTAAAAAAATATATATTACAATGATTGTATTAATTACAATGATTTTTGAGGAAAATCTGACTAAAGATAGTTTTTATTTAAGATACATTAAAAATCAAAAAGGAAAATTTATGCTTACCTGATAAATTTATTTCTTTTTTGATATGACGAGTCCACGGATTTCATCCTTACTTATGGGATTACGCCTCCTGGTCAACAGGAGGAGGCAAAGAGCACCACAGCAAAGCTGTATAAATAGCTCCTCCCTTCCCTCCCAACCCAGTCATTCGACCGAAGTTAGGAAGAAAAAGGAAAAGCCAAGGTGCAGAGGTGTCTGAAGTCTAACAAAAATGTAAAAACCTGTCTCATAGAAAAGGGCGGGCCGTGGACTCGTCGTATCGAAAAAAGGAAATTTATGCTTACCTGATAAATTGATTTCTTCTAAGATACGACGAGTCCACGGATTAATCCTTTACTTGTGGCAAAGAGCACCACAGCAGAGCTGTCTATATAGCTCCACCCCCCAGTCATTCGACCGAAGGTATAGGAAGAAAAAGGAGAAACTAAAAGGTGCAGAGGTGACTGAAGTTTTAACAAAAAATATAATGTCTTAAATTGACAGGGCGGGCCGTGGACTCGTCGTATCTTAGAAGAAATCAATTTATCAGGTAAGCATACATTTCCTTTTCTTGTATAAGATACGACGAGTCCACGGAATCATCCTTTACTTGTGGGATACAATACCAAAGCTACAGGACACGGATGAATGGGAGGGACAAGACAGATACCTAAACAGAAGGCACCACTGCTTGAAAAACTTTTCTAAGATAGAAGTTTAATATCTATGGAATGAACGGGTTCAAACGGAACCCCTTGAAGAACATTAAGAACTAAATTCAAACTCCATGGCGGAGCAACAGGCTTAATTCTAACCAAAGCCCGACAAAAGACTGAACGTCTGGGACATCTGCCAGACACTTGTGTAGTAAGATTGACAAAGCCGAAATCTGTCCCTTTAAGGAATTAACTGATAACCCCTTCTCCAATCCTTCTTGGAGAAAGAACAAAATCCTAGGAATCCTGATCTTACTCCATGAGTAGCCTTTGGATTCGCACCAATAAAGATATTTACGCCATATCTTATGGTAAATTTTCCTAGTGACAGGCTTTCGAGCCTTAATCAAGGTATCAATGACCGACTCAGAGAATCCCCGCTTAGATAAAATAAAGCATTCAATCTCCAGGCAGTCAGCTGCAGAGAAACTAGATGTGGATGTTGGAATGAGAAGGTCCTGTCTCAGAGGCAGTTTCCACGGTGGCAGAGATGACATTTCCACCAGGTCTGCATACCAAGTCCTGCGTGGTCACGCAGGCGCTATCAAGATTACCGAAGCCCTCTCCTGTTTGATTCTGGCAATCAGACGAGGTAGGAGAGGAAAAGGAGGAAACACATAAGCCAGGTTGAACGACCACGGTACTGCTAGAGCATCTATCAGTACTGCTTGAGGATCCCTTGATCTAGACCCGTAACAAGGAAGTTTGGCATTCTGACGAGATGCCATCAGATCCAATTCCGGTGTGCCCCATTGATGAATCAATTTTGCAAACACCTCCGGATGGAGCTCCCACTCCCCTGGATGAAAAGTCTGACGACTTAGAAAATCCGCTTCCCAGTTCTCCACTCCTGGGATATATATTGCTAATAGATGGCAAGAGTGAGTCTCTGCCCATCGAATTATTTTTTGAAACCTCTATCATCGCTAGAGAACTTTTTGTTCCCCCTTGATGATATATGCTACAGTCGTGATATTGTCCGACTGGAATCTTATGAATTTGGCCGAAGCCAGCTGAGGCCACGCTTGAAGCACGTTGAATATCGCTCTCAGGTCCAGAATATTTATTGGTAGTAGGGACTCCTCCTGAGTCCACACACCCTGAGCCTTCAGGGAATTCCAGACTGCACCCCAGCCCAAGAGGCTGGCATCCGTCGTCACTATGACCCATGCTGGCCTGCGGAAGGAAGCACATTCCCTGGGACAGAAGATCCTGTGACAACCACCAATGAAGAGAGTCTCTGGTCTCTAGATCCAGATTTATCCGCAGAGATAAATCCGCATAATCCCCATTCCACTGTATGAGCATGCACAGCTGCAGTGGTCTGAGATGTAAGCGAGCAAACGGAACTATGTCCATTGCCGCTACCATTAGTCCAATTACCTCCATACACTGAGCCACTGATGGCCGAGGAATGGAATGAAGTGCTCGGCAAGTGGTTAAGATCTTTGATTTTCTGACCTCCGTCAGAAAAATTTTCATGTCTACCGAGTCCGTCAGAGTTCCTAGGAATGGAACTCTTGTCTGAGGAACAAGTGAACTCTTTTTTTATGTTCACCTTCCACCCGTGAGTTCTTAGAAAAGCCAACACGATGTCCGTGTGAGATTTGGCTAGATGGTAAGTTGACGCCTGAATCAGAATATCGTCCAGATAGGGCGCTACTGCTATGCCCCGCGGCCTTAGAACCGCCAGAAGGGACCCTAGTACCTTGGTGAAAATTCGGGGAGCTGTGGCCAACTCGAAAGGAAGGGCCACAAACTGGTAATGTTTGTTCAGGAAGGCGAACCTGAGGAACTGGTGATGATCTCTGTGTATAGGAATGTGAAGATACGCATCCTTTAAATCCACGGTGGTCATATACTGACCCTCCGGGATCATTGGTAAAATTGTTCGTATGGTCTCCATCTTGAACGATGGGACTGAGAAATTTGTTTAGAGTTTTGAGTTCTACAAATCGGTCTGAAGGTTCCCTCTTTTTTGGGAACCACGAACAGATTGGAGTAAAACCCCTGCCCTTGTTCTAATTTTGGAACTGGGCAGATTACACCCATGGGTATATAGGTCTTCTACACAGTGCCTCTCTTTTTGTCTGGTTTACAGACAAACGTGAAAGATGAAATCTCCCCCTTGGGAGAGAATCTTTGAATTCTAGACGATACCCCTGGGTCACAATTTCTAATGCCCAGGAATCCTGAACGTCTCTTGCCCAAGCCTGAGCGAAGAGAGAAAGTCTGCCCCCTACCAGATCCTGTCCCGGATTGGGGGCTGCCCCTTCATGCTGTCTTGGTAGCAGCAGTGGGCTTCTTGGCCTGTTTACCTTTATTCCATGTCTGGTTAGGTCTCCAGACTGACTTGGATTGAGCAACGTTCCCCTCCTGCTTGGAGGCGGATGAGGAAGTAGAGGGACCTCCTTTAAAGTTTCGAAAGGAACGAAAATTATTCTGTTTGGTCCTCATTTTAACCGTCTTGTCCTGAGGAAGGGCATGACCTTTACCTCCAGTAATGTCAGAAATTTTCTCCTTTAGTTCAGGCCCGAATAGGGTTTTACCCTTAAAGGGAATAGCTAAAAGCTTGGATTTAGATGACACATCAGCAGACCATGACTTAAGCCATAACGCTCTACGCGCTAAAATGGCAAAGCCTGCATTCTTAGCCGCTAATTTAGCCATTTGGAAAGCGGCATCTGTAATAAAAGAATTTGCTAGCTCGAGAGCCTTAATTCTATCCAAAGTATCATCTAATGGGGTCTCAAGCTTAAGAGACTCCTCTAGAGCCTCAAACCAAAAAGCTGCTGCAGTAGTTACTGGAACAATGCACGCTATAGGTTGCAGAAGAAAACCCTGATGAATAAACAACTTCTTTAGAAGCCCTTCTAACTTTTTATCCATAGGATCTTTGAAAGCACAACTGTCCTCAATAGGTATAGTTGTACGCTTAGCGAGGGTAGAAATAGCTCCCTCCACCTTAGGGACCGTCTGCCACGAATCCCGAATAAACATTTCCTTAAAAGTAGGAGGGGGAGAGAAAGGAATGCCTGGTCTATCCCATTCCTTAGTAACAATGTCCGAAATTCTTCTAGGGACTGGAAAAACATTAGTGTAATTAGGGACCTCTAGATATTTATCCATTTTACACAGTTTCTCTGGCGGGATGACAATAGGGTCACAATCATGTCGCTAAGACCTCCCTGAGTAATAAGCGGAGGTGTTCAAGCTTAAACTTAAAGGCCGTCACATCTGAGTCTGTTTGAGGGAACATCTTTCCTGAATCAGAAAGCTCTCCCTCAGACAGCAATTGCCCCACCCCCAAATCAGAACACTGAGGGAACATCGGAGATGGCAAATAAAGCATCAGAGGGCTCAGCATTTACTATACCGGACCTACTGCACTTACCCTGTAACCCAGGCAGTTTAGATAATACCTCTGTAAGGGTAGTAGACATAACTGCAGCCATATCTTGCAGGGTGAAAGCATTAGACGCACTAGAAGTACTTGGCGTCGCTTGGGCGGGCGTTAAAGGTTGTGACACTTGGGGAGAAGTAGACGGCAAAAAACTTTCTAGTTAAACAAAAACACCCCCTGCTGTGGCGCCTACCTGCCATCAGGGGTCTGCAAAATCGGATTAACCCTTCGTTTAGGCCCAAACTTTCCTGAAAGGCCCACCAGAGTTGGAGCTTGCTGCTTGCATGGGAAATGCAACTTCGCAACTGAGTGAAAATAGGCCCCGCCCATCAAACTCGATGTCTCACAGCCTTAAACAATAACCGCACCAGAGCGGTCTAAAACAACCTAGCCATATGGGTTCATATACCCATCTAAATTAAGCCATGTGTACCCTCCATTGCCAAATAAATTGAAAATGTTTGTCACAAAAAACGTTATTTTACCTCCCAACATAGAATCGTTTGCCCACAAACATGTCATCAGTGTCAACCATTTTTTACAGCCCAACATACAGGTCCAGTAATACCCCTCTCTATACATTAGGATTACTGCTTACTCTTTCCCTCATGGGGATACTGTCAGCCAATTCTGAAATAACACAGTCTCTCCAGAAAAAAAATGAATGAACATACCACACTGAAGTTTCTTAAGTACTCCTCAGCCATTCTGTGGGAACTACTCTGGATCTTAGTAACAACTGCTAAGATCATCAGTCTCCAGGCAGAAATCTTCATCCATCTGCTACCTGGGAAAAAATAGCACTCACTGGTACCATTTAAAATAAAAAGTCTTGCTTGAAGAAAATAAAAACTAAAATGTTATCACCTCTTTCACTTTACCCTTCCTATTACTTAGAGTATGCAAAGAGAATGACTGGGGGGTGGAGTCAAATATAGACAGCTCTGCTGTGGTGCTCTTTGCCACTTCCTGTTAGCAGGACAATAATATCCCACAAGTAAAGGATGAATCCGTAGACTCATCGTATCTTATAGAAGAAAGAAATAAAATTTATCAGGTAAGCATAAATGTCCTTTTCTTTTTCCAAGATACGACGAGTCCACGGATTTCATCCTTACTTATGGGATACAATACCAAAGCTATAGTACACAGATAAAACGGGAGGGACAAGACAGGGAACCTAAACGGAAGGCACCACTGCTTGAAGAACTTTCCTCCCAAAAACCGCCTCAGTTGAGGCAAAAGCATCAAATTTGTAAAATTTGGAAAAAGTGTGAAGAGACGACCAAGTTGCAGCCCTGCAAATCTGTTCAACAGAAGCCTCATCTTTGAATGCCCATGAGGAAGCCACAGCCCAAGTGGAAGGAGCCGTAATTTGTTCAGGAGGCTGCGTTCCAGCAGTCTCAAATGCAAAGTGAATGATACTCTTCAGCCAAAAAGAAAGAGGTAGCCGTAGCTTTCTGACCCCTACGTTCCACAAACGATGAAGACGATTGGCGAAAATCCTTAGTCGCCTGTAAGTAGAACTTCAAAGCACAGACCACGTCCAAATTATGCAGCAGACGCTCCTTCTTAGAAGAAGGATTAGGACATAAGGAAGGAACAATAATTTCCTGATTAATATACTTATTTGAAACAACCTTAGGAAGAAAACCAAGTCTGGTTTGTAACACCACCTTATCCGAATGGAAAATAAGATAAGGAGAAACACCCGAAAGCTCAGATACTCTTCGGGCAGAAGAAATAGCAACCAAAAATAAAACTGTCCAAGATAATAACTTAATATCTATGGAATGCATAGGTTCAAACAGAACCCCTTGAAGAACTCTAAGAATTAAATTTAAATTCCAAGGAGGAGCAATTGATCTAAATAAAGGCCTGATTCTAGTCAGAGCCTGACAAAAGACTGTACATCTGGGACATCTGCCAGACGCTTGTGTAACAATATGGATAAAGCAGAAATCTGTCCTTTCAAAGAGCTTGCGGACAACCTCTTCTCCAATCCCTCGTGGAGAAAAGACAAAATCCTGGGAATCCTAACTCTACTTCAAGAGTAGCCCTTGGATTCACACCAAGAAAAATATTTACGCCATATCTTATGGTAAATTTTCCTAGTAACAGGCTTACGCGCCTGAATCAAGGTATCTATGACCGAATCTGAAAAACCTTGCTTAGATAAAATTAAGCGTTCAATCTACAAGCAGACAGCTGCAGTGTAACTAGATTCGGATGATGGAAGGGTCCCTGAATGAGAAGGTCTTTCCTCAATGGGAGCATCCACGGAGGCTGAGATGACATGTCCACCAGATCAGTATACCAAATCCTGCAAAGCCACGTAGAAGCAAGGAGGATCACTGAAGCCTTCACGTATTTGATTTGCCCAGCAAGAAACGCAAACGGGGGAATAGATTTTCTTGGCCAAAAACCCCCCCAAAGAACTGCCCAGGCAATTATCATCTTGGACAGGGTGACATGGACCTGGACCCGAACCCCAAAAGCCAGGCAGTCTGACAAGACGTCACGAGATTTAACTCCGGCCGACCCCATTTAAAAATCAGGTTGGAGAATACTCCCAGATGAAGTCCCCACTCTCCCGATTGATAAGTCTGTCTACTCAGAAAATCCAAGTCCCAAGTGTCCACCCCTGGGATATGGATCGCAGACAGATAACAGGAATGAAACTAGTCCGAAGCCAACTGAGGCCAGACCAGAAGAGCCGAGAAGCTCGCTCTCAGTTGCAGGAAGTCTATAAAAAGAACAGACTCCGCTTGAGTCCACACTCTGCTAAATCACGTTCCCTGGAATAGGTGAACCAGAGACAACCACCATAGAAAAAAAGAGTAATATGAGGAGACAAGGTTGCATAGTCTCCGTTCCATTGCCTGAGGATGCCTAACTGTATAGGTCTGAGGCGGAACGAACAAACAGAAATTCAAGTGATAAGGCGCTGTTCAGTCCATCAACCGAAGGATGAAGGTTGAATAGACCTCACCGGTGATGGAACCAGCAACCCTCAAGTTGATACAGAACTTGGTCACAGTGCCTTAGCATGCTAAGCCATCTGTCCGGCTAATGTCCATAGCCGTCAGCGGCCCGAATACCACTATATACAGAACCACTAAAGGACCAGTATAGATAGACACTGATTTCCTGACCGCAGTCAGAACAATCATTATTGATATGGAATGCATCATGATTCCCAAGAAGCTACCCTTGTGCTTGGAACTAAGGAACATTTTTCCAAAGACGCCTTCCACCCGTGAATACACGGGAAGAATAACGCCATGTCCGTGAAAATCTTGTTTACTGTAAAGATGACACCTGGACTAGGATATTAGTCAGATAGGGCGCAATTGTAATGCCCCATAACTGAAGCACCGCCAACAGCAATCCCAGATCCACCATAAGAACTCGGCACTGTGGAAAGACCACGAACGAGGAAAAGCTTGTCCAGAAAGGCAAACCCTAAAACGAGACGATTCTCATGAACGGCACATGAAGGTACTCAACCCTTAATCCACCCTTGACATAAATTGACCCTCTAGGATCAAGGAAGAAATGGAGCAATGTAATAGTTTCCATCTTGAAGGACAGTACCCTTCTTAAAAAATGGTCTGAAAACTCCCCCTTTTTTTGGGAACCACAACCCGACCAGAAGCTCCAGATCCTGTACCAGTATTAGAACTGGAACAATCCCAGGTCTGAGAGGTCTCCTACGCAGTGTAAGGGCGTCTCATCCTTTGTCTGATCCTCAGACAATCTTGAAATCAGAAACAGTCTGAGAGGAAAAACAGGAGTTTGAAACCACACTTGCACGAAGACAGAAAGTCAGTCCCCTACAAGATCTAATCCCGGACTGGGGTAAGGTCCCCATGCTGTCTGTGATTCAACAGCAGGTTATGTGTTCACCAAAATCTTGGTCCTAGAACATATTCCATAAACAAGGCTCTAACCATAAGGCTCCAAAAGCCGGAACAGAATCACCTATGCTCCCAGTTAGATAACTGGCAGAGAAGAAATTGAAATAAAGGAATTAGTCAATTGAAAGTTTTATCTCGTCCTGGATTTTATCCAGGGAAAATACTGACTAATAGCCTAATACAATGCATCAAACCAATATGCCGTCACACCAGTGACGGTAGCAAAGTACACAGATGGTTGCCATAGTAAACCCTGGTTTGTGTCCCATTACTAAATGTGAGCCCTAAGGAATGTCGTCCAGCCTCCTAGCTGATACGGCTATGGGAAACAGTCTTTGAAGAAGACGCAGGGCAATGCATGTGGGCCAGAAACTTATGGAAAAAATTTGAGGCAATTGTTAACAGACTCCCAGACAGCAATCGCCGTAGAGGGAGTCGGTTCAAAAAATAAAAAATAAAATAGGAAACGATACAGATCCTTGAATCTGAAAAGTAACGCTATCCTTGTGTGCGTTTGTGTCATCTTCAAGCACAAGAGATAAACTAACAAAAGGAACAGCTGAAAGTCATTATAATGTACACAGAACAATAAATTTGATAGTATGTATGTATGTATAGGGTACTTGTAAAGCGCGACTAATCACCCATAAGGGTCTCAAGGCACCGTTCAGGTTTATCAACCTTGAAAGGATGAGAGGTTGAGTGGACCTCGCCAGGGATCAAACCTGCAACTCTTTGGTTGCTACAGCGGTCAGCCACAGTGCCTTAGCATGCTGACCTATCATGTCACCTTAAAACTGAAAGTAACTCATATTTGAGTGTTTTGTACCATACTACGTTACAAGGGATGAATTAACAAATAAACAGCTGCAATTCGTTTAATAAAATTGACACAGAAAAAATATGACTAACAAGACATCGCTATGGACATCAAAAGCAAGGTCTTTACAAGGAACCGCAGAGCACTGCCTGTGGCTCATAAAGTATATAGGACACTATAGTGTAGAAAATTGTGGTATGGAGTGACCGGTGTCACCAAACTCTCCAACATGCACCGTTGTAGGAGGAATATTTACAATAAAATTTAACACAGGAAAATACGTTACTGCCACTTTAAATTTTAAAAAAGGATAACATTTTTCCTCTATATTAACAAACAGAAGTGTAATATGTAAATCCTCTTGTTTCTGTCACCAAGTGTTATGATAACCCCGCTGGAAATAGACATTGCTATGCACTTATGATTTGTGCACACCATGCCTCTGAAAATGGCAAGGAACCGCAGAGCACTGCATGTGGGCCAGGAGAATAATTTCCTGTGGACACTTGAACCATTTTAAGTACAAAGCTGTATTATACAGTAAACAGCTGAATGTCCATAAAAAAAAACGGTACTGTCGCTTTAACTGAAAAGAAATGGTACTGTCGCTTTAACTGAAAAGAATGTCAGTGGACCATCGTTCTATTCCAAGCCACACAGCCATCAGAAAGAACCAACATACAAATGAAAGAAAAACACTACTGTCCTGTCTGTAATGTGTAGAGCTACTCCATATTTGTAGCATAACAGTAAATATGAGTAGGGTTGGTAATATGTTTAATTATAAACCGGATGATACCGGAAACCGTGCTTCAACTGCACAACACGATGGCCCTTGTGTCAGCTAAAATAAGACTGACCCCAAAAGTAGACAATGCTCCAAGCTAAACTAAACTGAGTACATCATGTCAAGACTCCGTCACTGCGGTCCTGTATAAGAAGGTGCGCAAAACTTTCTGCAGCGCAGCCTAGCTCCACCCATCGTGGGCGTATCAGCCCGAGGGGCAAATTAGTAAAAATGGAGCCGCCGGGACAGATGGAGCCAATTATTTTATGTACACTTGTTTCAAAAACCCCCTTTCTACTGCTATAAACACTATAGCCTCTGAAAAACATACCTCCCGATCGGCCAGCGTATAATACCGATAGAGAGTGGGGAGTTAAGTTTGAACCATAAAATGAAAACTAGCTATTTCCCGGTGTGTCAATTTGATAATACAACTACCGGGATTAAAAATAACACTTGAGTCCCAGCCCCAGCGTATTTAAAACATTCCCATCACAATAAAGGCCCTTTCATTTATCTCACCTTGAGAAGTGAATGGAAGAAATGCAGTGCTCACTTCCCTCTGAGAGAATGAATCCCCAGAATAATAAAGTTAGCACTTACCTTGAATGCTGCACGACAGCATGGCAGTCCAGCAGGTTTTCTATTCAAGAAGCTCACTGAATAGAAGATTGTTTGGAGTGGAATAGATCTGCACAAGGACCTAAGTGTGAGGAGGGAGGTGCAAGCATTACAAATGAAACAATAGTTCCATTTAAATAAAATAATTTAAATTGTTATTAAAAGTGATGGCAAATCCAAGCATTTAAAAATGCTAACATTTATCATCACTAAAAAATAATAATCTGGAGTTTCATTGATCATTTAATTAAAAAAAGGGTGCTTAACTCACCCTGTCTGTGCCACGGCAGCTCGCTAAAGTCAGAGCCTCCGGCTACCCACAGCACAGCGCTCTCCTCTCAATAAGGTAAAGTTTCCAACTCTAAACCAATAGACGTGCTTGTCATCTTAGTGTTCTGTATGCTAGCACAGCTATTTGTTTAGATTTGAAAACATCACCCGATTGGTAGACGAGCGCTGTGCCGTGGGCGGCTGGAGAATCTGATTTTAGTGAGCTACAGTGGCACAGAAA